>NC_056732.1:1442803927-1442876427 GCF_019279795.1 Protopterus annectens
TTACAAGTCGATGCTAAATGTTACCAGTTGCCATGACTGTTTTTTTTCGGCCTGGGGACTAGAAGTCAAATGACAAGAAATTATGTAATTCTGCAAGCTAGCCCAGCAGTAAAATATGATCTATTAATTTGAGAGGTCTCTTGGAGAGAGAGAGACTGCATTCTGTATCTGTTTTGGACCTGACAACAACAGGAGCCATTCACCACACATGTGCCGTGCTCTGATGAAGTAAGTTACTAGGGAACAGTACAATTCTCTTAGATATAGTCAGGAATAAAGCAAAGCTTAGTGTAGATATTTTTCTTTCTTTATTTGAGACTGTCCTGCAATGTTTGTATTTCCTTTCATTTTGAACTCTGATGTCACTGTGAATATATATTATTTCCTGTAATTTTGAACTCTGATGTCGCTGTGAATATATACTGAGTATTTTTTTGTTCTTTTATTATTTAATTTGAAATATATTTAAACCTTTCATTGTGGCTGATCTGTCTTGAGATATTTAAGTTCTGAAAGTACTTGCATATTTATTTGTTGATGCTTTGTGGGCCACTCCTATTAGCCTTGCTCTTGCTCAGACTACCATTTGTAGTAATAGTAACATTACACAGTAAGATTGGACACCCTTTGCTAAGGACCTTCAAGTAGCTGATAAGGAGTCTGCTGGTGGCAGTGATAACTACCTTATAGTTTGGGCAAAAGGGGGCATAGCTAGTAAACCTGTAACAGCCTTTCCCAGGGGTGTGTGTGCGCGTGCATAAATCAAACATTAGTGTGTGTGTGTGTGTGTGTGTGTGTGTGAGCTACTTTGGTAGGGACGCAAAGTACTAGTTGGACAGAGAGGATGCTGGAGGTCTTGGCTTAGCCACTCATCTGAGATCTCAGCTCTCTAGCTGTGCCAATGGGGAGTCTTATTGGAAATCTGGAGAAAGGTAGAGGAACCAACCCCTGACTGGCTGTGGTCTCTGTGTGCTCTTAAGGGAAATTGCACTTGATGCAGAAAGCTGCATCTGGAAATAATGTGCATCTGTCATCCTTCCAGTGCATGTCCCCCCACTGGTGAGCATTGAGGCTCCTTGATTACTGGTCCTGTGGTGGGGAGTCACATTTATTGGCTGCCAGTGGTGGGATCACCAAATCATATATTAGGATTCAGTGATGTGGATATTTAACTCTTGTAGTCTGTAAACAGTGGTCACTAGAGAAGGTGTTTGTACTCTCAAGCAGCCACATGGTAGACATTCAGAGTTTCATATCACAATAGTTTTATTTATTTATTTATTTTGTTAGCTTGCTTAGTCAGGGAGAGCAGGCAAGGATGTCCGCAGAGGAGTATGGCAAGCTGGCAAGTAACCAGTTGGCTGGGATGTGCCAAGACAAAGGACTGGTACATGCCAACCTAACTAAAGCAGAAATGATTGCAACCTTAGTCACAGCTGCATCACAGACCAGCAACCAAGAGGACATCCAAACTGGCCTTGGGGGATATACAACTCTCAGAAAATGGACAGTTCAGGTTTCCACACAGGACTCAAAATCCATCTGGAGTTAGAGAGACTTGAACTGGAGGCCAAACGGCTGGAAATAGAATCAGGAGAGAGACTGTGGCATTTACAGGCTGAAGAAAATGAGAAACTATGGCAAGGAGAAACAAATAGAATTAGAAGCAGCAGAAAGACCGAGACATCTGGAAGCTGAAGAAAATGAGTCAGAGGCAACATGAAAAGGAGATGCTGACTCTTTGCCAGGGTCATGGAGGTAATGTGGAAGGGAGTAACCGAACCCTAGAAGCAACAAAGGTCAGTGAATTCCCTCTCCAATTTATAGAGGGTGATAAGTTTGATAGTTTTATTCATATATTTGAAAGGGTATGTAAACAAGTATGTTGACCAAGGGCTCCAGGTACGGTTTCTGATCCCCTTACTTCATGGTAAAGCCTTAACTCCTCCTCCTAAATTTTCTTGTACTGAGTGTCTAAATTATAATACTGTTAAAAATTGTTAGTGTTTTAACACCTGAAGCTTGTAGAAAAACGTTTCGTGAGTATCAACATAAAGCAGATGAAAGTGTGTGTGAATATATTGCTGAACTAAGCACTTATTTTCATGGGTGGTGAGTGGGTGTCGGGTCACCCCATTTAAAGGGCTGGTAGACCTTTTGGAGAGGGAACAAGCCCTTAGAACTTTGCCTGATGACATCAAATCTGGTTATAGCAGGTAGGGAATGTAATACCGTAGATGAGTCGAGGAAAAAGGGAGACCTGTAATGCACAGGAAAGGGATACCCAATGCTGCTCATGGGTATAAGGGAACCCATGGTGGGCGGCTGTCAGTAGCAGGGGAAGCCACTAGTTAGTTCAGGTAAACAGCCTGCCAGGATCAAGGGTTAAATGTTTTAAATGTAACCAGTGGGGCCATGTAGAATATAGATATCCATGGAGGCAAGGTGGGGAACAAAAGGTGGGCGAGCCAGTAAGTGGGAGTGACAGAATGCTAGTGGTAAGTTGTCTGCAGACAACAAGGGTACTAGACTACCACAAGAGGTTATATCCTAACTTAGTAGACAGCCCACTGCTGAGAGAGACATAGCCTTTGACCTAACCATTGTGAAGCCTGCAGTGGCTAGAGGAGAGTATTACTTGCTTGGGCAATCTACTCCATTCAGAGCTTTAGGAGGGACTCTATTCCAAATTCCTTTGGCTAGGGTTCACCTTGACTTGGAGAGTGGAAAAAGAAACAAGCAAGTAGGTGTGTTTGAGGATAGGGAATGATTTTGATAATGCAGTACCTTGTGTGCACGCAGTTAGGCTTGGAGACAAGCATGTGGGTCTGGTAGCCTGAGTGGGAGCCAGACAGACTGCACACTTGAACCCAGGACTGGTGAAGTGGCTACTTCAGGGAGAGGGGTCTACCCTGTGACAATGAGACTGAAGGTGAGCCACAGCTGCTGGTGGGTACTGATGTTCACTTGGACAGAGTGACTGCAAGGACAGAGGTCAGTAGTAGTATCCAGGCTGACAGTGAGGCACCACTGTCAGAAGATACCAGACTTCCTGTCGAAGGGGAGCTGGGAAGGGTTACAAAGAGAGAGTTGAGACAGGCTCAGCTGTCAGACCCTACATTACAGGGCTTGAGGGAGGTACCCAGAGAGGTGCCTGATTCTCAAGGAAAAGGGGAATCTGTATACTGCGACAAAGAGTTACTATGTAGAGAGGGAGGGCTGGAGGGTGAGAGAATGCAGCAGTTGATGGTGCCCAGAGTCTACTGTCGGGCACTTCTAGCTGTAGCCCATGATATTCCCTCTGCAGATCATATGGACATAAAGCATGCAAAGAGATGTAGTATGCAGAACTTTTATTGGCCTGGGATTTCCAGAGATGTAACAGGGCAAGGCAGGAGACAAGGTCAGACCTCCTTTGGTGCCATTGCCTGTGATTGAGAAGCCATTTCAGAGGGTAGCTGTGGATATTGTGGGGCCTGTGAGTACCCCAAGTTCCACAAGGAAGAAGTATATCCTAGTGGTGGTAGAGTATGCTGCTAGATACGCTGAGGTGGCGGCTCTGCCCACCATTGAGGCAGAAAAGGTGGCAAATGCTTTGTTAGAGATTTTCAGCAGGGTAGGCTTCCCAAAAGAAATACTGACTGTCAGAGGTGACAATTTCATGTCAGACCTGCTGACTTGTCTGTGGAAGCACCTAAAGACCACCCCCTAACATCCCCAGACTAATGGTCTTGTAGAGAGGTTAACTCTACACTAAAGACCATGCTATGGGCATTTGCAGACCAGTTTGAGGGAGTGGGACAAGTATTTACGCCATCTGTTTGCTTACAGAGAGGTATCCACAGAATCCACAGGATGTTCTTCGTGTTTCACTGTTGCAGTCATTACATTTGGGTTATCTGACTGCAGGTAGCCCTCAGCTGGCCTGAATACCAGTGTCTTGGATTCCTGCATCGGATGCGGTCTCTTCTTCCATGACAAAAAGAAAATAGTTTCTCCACACCATCAAGCCAAATAAAATTTATTAAAAAAAGGCAGCGCTTTCAGATATAAAAAAAAAATCCTTCCTCAGTGTCTTTCACAAAAGAAAAGTTAAAACCAACATTTATACTAATAGCACATGACACAGCCATTAATTGATTAAGGTGAACACCCAGTTCTTAAAGATACAGAAACAATGATAAAAGGGATAAGAAGTATATACATGTCTTCCTCTCATTTCAGGACAAATCAATTTTTTTCTTATAACATTCTCAATTGTTTTGCTCATTGTGTTATATGTCATGAGATATCTAAGGGGTTATCCATTACCAGGACTCATAGTGTCAGTTTTGGAATCTTCTTTACATTTTCCTAGTTTGGCAGGGTACTATGTTGGATCTACAAAACTTTTATACATACTTGAATGAGACTGTTGAATTTCTTAAATTTGAGATGAAGTTCTCTGACAAATCCCTAGTTTCTTGGATATACAGTTGATGCTTACAGATCATGGTTTACAAATTAGTGTCTATAAGAAGGATGTCCAAGTAAATAAATATCTGCATAAAAAAGTATGCACGCGAGGAGAACCTTCAAGAGTATCTTAAAAAGTCAGTACTTGCCAGTCGACTTAGTACAGAGCTGGAGGTATGTAATGCTCAGATGCAGGAAGTGACCGTAAGTTTTTTGGAGAATGGATACAATATGACAGAAATAGAGACAGCTTGGAGGGATGCTCTGACACTAAGGGACTCTGTAGCCAGACCCTACTTTCCTGTTAGAGGATTCCAATACTGACACTGAGTCCTGGTAATGGACAACTCCTTAGATATCTCATGACATACAACAGAATGAGCAGAACAGTTGAGAATGTTATAAGAAAAAATTGGTTTGTCCTGATCTCTATACCCGGTCATGAGAAATGGCTCCCAGACCAACCTATGTTTACCTATCGTAATTGTAATAATTTGAAACAACTTTTATGTTAAAGATTTTTCTTTGAATAATACACAAGGAATTGAGTTTAAGAAAATAGGCACTTTTCCATGTTACAGTTGTTCATGTTGTACGAGTATTAATCAGTGCCCAGATTTTATACATCCTATGAGTGGCAGGGGATTCATTTTTCACTGTACAGCGACTTGTAGTACCACTGGTGTTATAAATCTTGCCACATGTAAGAAATGTACAGGATTTTATGTGGGCAAATCAGTCAGGCGCCTGAGGGATGGAATTATTGAGCATAGATCGGAGATTCGTAGGAATATACCTACTAACTAACTGGCTTGCCACATTTCTGCAATGGGTGCTGCTCATGAATTTGACTTCAGGGTCATATCTATTGTATACCCAGGTATTAGACGTGGATACCATGTTAATAATGTGGACATGAAAGAATATGAATGGATAGTGAGGCTTGAAGCAGATAAAGACCCAGGCTTAAATAAACAAATTACACTAAAACATATTTTGTCGTTTTTTAATAAATTTTATTTGGCTTGACGGTGTGGAGAAACTATTTTCTTTTTTGCTGTTGCTTTGGTGTTGCTCTCTCCACCTTATCGCTTGTTCCAAATTTTTATTGTTTGAGTTCGCTCTTCTTCAATGACTTCAGGTCATCAGGGGTATAAAACCTGCAGCCGACGTCATTACATCAGTCTGTCTTGCCGCATGGTGCCTGAAGCAGAAGCAGTTCGCAAGTGCCGGTCAGCTGACTCCAGAAATTTTCATTTTTGAGTTTTAGAACCAAAGTCTTCAAAAAAGCTAAGTTACCCCATTGGGGATCCTTTTTCTTACTCTTAACCAATGTCAGTAAAAGTTATCAATTGTCTTACCTGTGGAAAGCAAATACCTCAAAGATTTTCATTCGTACTGCATTCCTTGTTTAGGCCCAGACCACGACGTCCCTTGATGTTGGTTTTGTGCCTTGTTCAACCCCCGAACTATTCATAGTCAGTCTATATTTGCAGCTAATTATTTTGGTACTCTGTATAACTATCAAGAAATGGCTTTGGTAAGCCATCCGACTACCGATATTCAGAAAAAATGAAAGGATAAAGACAGAGACAGAACACACAGGTCCAAAACTGCCGATGACGCTTCCGTTAAGCTTATCTTCAGTTCGCCGGTACTCAGTGAGGCGCTTTCGCAGCCCCTGATACCCGCTACTTCAGATTCACAGGCCTCCACTGAGACCCATTTGGAGTCTGGTATGCCGCAAGATGCTTCTTCGACTATGGAACCTGCGGATGTCTCTACCTTGGATGGGTCTGGAACTGCTGTGCAGGCAACGGTTTCTTAGGGTGTATTCAGGCCTACAGACTTTCATTTTAATCCGACACCATGTTCTTCGTACAGGCCTGAAACTCGTCCCACGCCTAGAAAACTGACGTCCAAACTGCTGGTCAGGCCCATATGCCTAAAAAACAAATGCTTAGAATGTCTGAAGACCTTATTACTTTAATTAGGGGAAGCCAGCCTTTCCCCTCTAAGAGACCTAGAACTGATTTTCCTTCTGATTCTTCGGATCAGGATTGTGATATTTCTGTTTCTTCTGATTACCAGGATTTGCCCTTATCTACCTATGAGGAATTCTGATGCAGGGGATTCCATTCCCTCTGCTTCCCCTCCAGAAGATTTTTCTTTTGGTGAAACCTTGCACACTATTAGGGAGCATTTCTGCTGGGAAAGCCAGGATTACTCTGACTCCAAAAAGAGGCTTTGGGAATTCTTACTCCTTCCTCAGTACAGACCTTTAGCTATCCCTCCTGTTCTGGACATTGCAGATGATGCTTTCCTGGAATCTAGCCTGGCCCCAGACACTTTACCCCTGGCTACCAGAAAACCTGACTGGTATTAGAGAGTACCTGACTCTCACAAGTTTCTCTTCAAGGATCCTACTGCGGATCCAGAGACCATTTCCCAAGGGCCAAAGGGCATTAAGGCTACTGCTGCCAAAAATCCTACCCCTTCTGATAGAGATTCTAGAGCCTTGGACAGATGGGGTAAGAAGGTATATACTTCTGCTACTTTGGCCATTAGGGCTTTAAATTGCCAGTTTCATATGTTAAACTACCAACAGCATATTGTGGGACTACTTAAACAGAAAATAATGTTGATTCCTGACTGTGCTGAACACAAAGAATTACAGGATTTAATGCATTCTGCTGAACAAGTTGGTAAACATACTTTGAAATGTGGTTATGATTCTTTAGAAGCATCTTGTATGGGCTGCTGTCACTGGGTCTGTACTTAGAAGGCATGCTTGGCTTAAGGAGCAAAACTTCCCAGATTATGTTAAAGCTAAATTACTGGATGCTCCCTTAAACCAAGACCGTCTGTTTGGCAACAAAGCAGAAAAAGTCCTGAAAAAGATGGAGGAAAAAGCTAAATCTATGCAAACTGTGAAAGACTTCCTTCAAGTACAGCCTCCCAGATTTAGTAGGCATTGGCCTTCAAAGAATTGCTCCTTTCCAGCCTCTTCCAGGCCTTCTCAGTCCAAACCCAAAAACAACAGACCACCTAGGTTACAGTCTCAGGCTACGCACAGGCCTAAACAATGGGGGGCTTCCATTTCCAAAGCAGGAAGTAGTAAGACTCCCCCCTACAGAAAAATGGCACAATGACTTAACCTTTTCAAGCCCTGCTCAACTGCCTGCTCCCTTAGAAGGAAAGCTCACCCTGCATGCAAAAAACTGGGAACTCATTACCCAGGACAAATGGGTTTTAAATATAGTTTCCAA
The DNA here is from genome assembly GCF_019279795.1 of Protopterus annectens. Taxonomy (NCBI): domain Eukaryota; kingdom Metazoa; phylum Chordata; order Ceratodontiformes; family Protopteridae; genus Protopterus; species Protopterus annectens. The sequence goes on from NC_056732.1 coordinate 1,442,811,652, forward strand.
TGGATACAGATTCCATTTCCACACTTTACCAAGCCCAAATGGTTGGCCAGACCTACCCCCAAATCAGTGGGCAGAGGCTCAACAGCAGGTTCTCTCTCTTCTAAGTATCAGGGCTATTCATCTTGTCCCAGCAGAAGAAAGGGGTAAAGGTTTTTACTCAAGACTTTTCCTGGTACCCAGAAAAGACTGCTCCTGGCGTCCTATCCTGGACCTCTCTATTCTAAACACCTTTTTGGTAATTCCAAAATTCAAAATGCTAACACTTCAACAGCTGCTTCCTATGTTAGGCAAAGATGCCTGGTTGGCAACCTTACACTTAAAGAAGCTTATCTGCACATTCCAATAAGGGAATCTTGCAGAAAATACCTACGCTTCAGGGCAGGCTCCATGCACTCTCAGTTCTCTGCACTTCCCTTTGGCTTACCTACTGCACTCTGGGTATTCACAAAGTGTCCAGCTCCAGCGATTGCATTTTGCAGGCAGAGAAATATTCCGATATACCCATACTTGAACGATTGTCTGATTCAGGCAGAAAGCCAGGACTTGCTATTAAAACATCTGGCATTCGTAAAGAAACTTCTAACCTCATTGGGGTACACCATAAACGAAAGTAAATCTCATCTAGTACCCTGCCAACAGACTGTATTCCTGAGAGCAATCTTGAACACAACTTCCCAGATGGCTTTCCTCACTCCAGAGAAACAATTTGACAGCCTACTTCAAATTGCTGGCCACAAAGACCCAGCTATCTGCAAGGAAATTTCTGCAAGCCCCGGGGTTCATGGCCTCTTACATTCTACTAATTCCATATGCAAGACTACATATGAGGAAACTGCAATGGTATCTAAAAAGCCTATGGTGCCAACATTCTCAGGACCTGGAATCAGTGATTCCTATCATTCCTTGTATACAGACAGAGTTCATTTGCTGGGCAGAGGCCTGCCACCACAATAAGGGGCTCCCCTTCACTGTACCCCCTGCCACCCAAACCCTAACAGACTCCTCAGACTATGCATGGGGGGCTTACTTGGCAGGGCAGTGCATTCAGGGCAAATGGAACCCGAGACAGATGCACCTGCATATCAACCAAAAAGAGATGTTAGCTGTACAGAATTCCCTGACCGCCTTCAAAGACCACGTTCTTCCAGGGCAATTAGTAAAGACAGACAACACCACAGTTATGTGGTACATAAACAAGCAGGGTGGAACCCACTCTTACCTTCTTTGCAGACTAGCCATTGCTCTGTGGAACACAGCCTTGAGCTACCAAGTGCACCTACAAGCTCAATTCCTGCCAGGCAAACTAAATTGACTGGCAGACGACCTAAGCAGAAATCTCATGGACCCATACCAATAGAAACTGGAACCAAAAATATTTAACCTATTGAGTAACAAATGAGGGACTCCAGAGAAAAGAGACCTGTTTGCCTCCCCTCAGAACTACCAATTGGACATATTCTGCACAAGGAATTCCCACAATCAAGCTTGGAAAGTGGATGCCCTGTCCTTTACTTGGGAAAGCCTCTAGGTTTATGCGTTTCCCCATCTGCCTCTCCTCTCGAAGGTTCTACCAAAGATCAAACAGGACAAGCCAAGGACAGTACTGATTGCACCAGACTGGCCACGCCAATACTGGTACCCCCTTTTGCGCAGTATGACACTGCTGGAACCATGGCGCCTACCTCAGACATCTTCCCTGCTGTCCCAGCAGGCAGGCCAGATACCGCACCCTCAGGTTCAAACCCTGAACCTTGCAGCCTGCCTAATTCCTTGAGCTCTCCAATAACATCCCTCAGTAAGCAGGTGCTAGATGTCATTCTGGAGGCAAGGATGCCTAGTACTAGAAAATCCTATGCTGAAAAGTGGAAGAGATACTGTTCCTGGAGCCAGACTCAGGGGATGGACACAGCTGTGCCCAGCTTACTGCATATTCTTCATTATTTAACAGAAATGCTCCACAAGGGCCTATCCTTCTCGTTTCTTAAAATTCATGCCTCTGCCATTTCAGCACAGTGTAATACTGAACCATCTCTCTTCTCTCACCCTCTGCTAAAGCAATTTCTCAGGGGAGCCAAAAATTTAAGACCCCCCCCCCAGGCGAGCCCCTACTCCTGTCTGGGACCTTAACTTTGTATTGGAAAAGCTCGCTCTCCCTCCATTTGAACCAGCTGCAGAGTTCAAATTCCTTTCTTAGAAAGCAGCCTTCCTTCTAGCTATCACTTCAGCAAGAAGAGTGTCTGAATTACAGGCCTTATGGCAGTGGAGCCCTTCATTATCTTCCATGCAGACAGGGTTTCCCTCAGGATCAATCCTTCCTTCCTTTATGCCCAAGGTGGTGTCTAGTGTGGCCCTAAATAAGTCCATTCATTTGCCTACCTTTTCCCCTAATCCACAAAACAAAGGAGAACGAATACTGCACTCTTTGGACATGCACAGACAGCTTAGATTTTATTTGGACAGAACTAAGTGCCTCAGAAAATCTGAACAGCTGCTAGTTGGCTTTGTGGCAGGGTCAGAGGGTAAGGCCATTTCAAAGCAAACTGTTTCTAAATGGATAGCCCATTGCATTCATTTCTGCTATAAGCACCATGGAAAACCTACCCCACGGGGGATAAGACCACATTCTACGAGGGCTGCATCTACCTTTACAGCCTTTCTCAGAGGAGTCCCTACCAAGGACATCTTAGAAGCTGCTACCTGGAGCTCTGTACATCTCTTCAGCAAGCATTATCACATGCCTATTTTTTTCTAAACCCGAAGCTGGTTTTGCCACTGCAGTCTTGCAGGGCTTAATAGCTGGCCCTAATGCTCTCTAACTTCCTCCTCCCTTCCTTCGCTTTGGGAATCGACCCAAATGTAATGACTGCAACAGTGAAACACGAACATAGTACAGTTGTGTACACTTATCATAAATGTAGATGTTCAAGTGTATTCACTGTTGCAGTCCTGGTTACCCTCCCTCCAACCCCCTGACTTCTCTTGACTCTACCTTTCCTCCTTGCTTTAAGCTTTTTGGTGTATTTGCTTTTTGATGGAGGTGTAACAGAACATATACTTGCTTCCCATTGTGGGGGAACCTGACATCTGGGGCAAGGAAAAACTGTGTAATGGTTTCGGCTGCATGTTTTATACCCCTGACGACCTGATATCATGGAAGAAGAGACAGCATATGATGCAGGAATCCAAGACTCTGGTATTCAGGCTGGCTGAGGGCTACCTGCAGGCAGATAATCCAAATGTAATGACTGCAATAGTGAATACACTTGAGCATCTACATTTATGGTAAGTGTACACAACTGTACTTTTTTCACCCTTTGAGTTGCTGTGTGGGCATAGGGTGAGGGGACTTATAGATTTGATTCGTGATGAGTGGGAGGGTGTGTGTGAATCCCACAAGGAGTCTTTTGTGGCATATGTCCTAAACCTCAGGACAAGGTTCAGGGAACTCTTGGGCTTGGCCCAGGAGAACCTGGCAGAAGCCCAACAGCAGAAAAGTCTGGTTTGGCAGGAATGGTCAAGCAAGAGAGTATGCTGTGGGGGCAGCAGGTTATGGTTCTCATTCCTGTCAGACACAACAATCTGCAGGCAGCTTGGGGGGGGGTCCCTTCAGAGTGGTAAGGAAGGTCAGTGATGTTAACTACATGGTAAAACTGCTAGGGGAGGAGGCAGGGGCAGAAACTGTACCATGTTAATATGGTGAAACCTTACCATGACAGGGAGGTCCTTGTGCTAAGTATTTCCAGTAGAAGGCAGGAGGAGTCTGAGGAGCATCTGTATGGCTACAAGGAGCAGCCATATCCCAAATTACTATGGTAGAGCCTAGGATTGCAGGCATACGATATGAAAGTGCAGCACTGCGACAAAGGGTGATATTGCCAGTACAGCTATCTGGAATTTTGTAAAATGTCATTTGTGAATATCAGCATGATGTTTACAAGATGCTTGTGTTACAAATGTATTAGAACTGTATGTCATGTATATATCAAACTGCTTGAAGGTATTTGCAAAGTGCTGTTTGAAATCTAACCAGAGTGTACCCTACTAGAAAAGAACAGAAATGTGCATGCGCTGTTGTAACTGTTTAAATGTATATGTTTTAACAGTAGAAACTGGTTTACAGGACGTTAACGTCAGTCTAGTAAATAGAAAAAATAGCTGAAATTAAATTACTTTATGGCTGCACAATAAAAGATGATATATTTCAGTTTCAATGTAGCATGGAGAGACAAATGTCTAAAACTAGGGAACTTTCTGTGTAGTCTTGGAAGTGTTTTATTGTTTTATGACTTTCAGCATCTGCCAAGGATCTCAGGAAAAGCCATTGTCTATGTATTTTTACAGGTAGATGCTAAATGCTACCAGCTGCCATCAATGGTTGTTTTGGGCCTGGAGACTAGACGTCAGATGACAAGTAATTGTCATTCTGCAAGCTAGCCCAGCAGTAATATATGAGATATTAATCTGAGAGGTCTCTTAAAGAGAGACAGCATTCTGTGTTTTGTCTTGGACCTGGCGACAATAAGGAGCCATTCACCACACATCTGCCTTGCTCTGATGAAGTAAGTTACCAGGGAAAATATAATTCTCTTAGATATAGTCAGGAATATAGCAAAGCTTAGTGTAGATATTTTTTTTCTTTATTTGACACTGTCCTGCAATGTTTTAAATATTTCCTGTGATTTTGAACTCTGATGTCAATGTGAATATATGCGGAGTATTTTCTTGTTTTTTTATTATTTATTATGAAGTATATTTGAACCTTTCATTGTGGCTGATCTGTCTAGAGATATTTAACTTCTGAGAGTACTTGCATATTTATTTGGTGACACTGTGGGCCACTCCTAATAGCTTTGCTCTTGATCAAACTACATTTTGTACTAATAGTAACATTAAACAGTAAGACTGGACACTCTAAGGGCCTTAAAAGGAGTTGGCTGGTGGCACTGCTCAACTACCTTATAGTTTAGGCAAAAGGAGGAATAGCTAATTAACCTGTGCCAGCCTTTTCCAGGTGTGTGTGTGTGTGTGTGTGTGTGTGTGTGTGTGTGTGTGTGTGTGTGTGTGTGTGTGTGTGTGTGTGTGTCTGTGTGTGCGTGCGTGTGTGTGTAAATCCAACCTCAGTGTGTGTCAGCTATTTGGGTAGGGACACAAAGCACTGTTTAAACAGAGGGTGTTGTAGGTCTTGCCCTAGCCACTCAGTTGAGATCTCAGCTCTATAGCTGTGCCAGTGGGGGAGTCTTATTGGGGATCTGGACAATGGTAAAGGAACCAGTCCCTGATTAACTGTGGTCTCTGTGTACTGTTAAGGGAAATTGCACTTGATGCAGAAAGCTGCATGTAGAAATACTGTGTGTGTACCTGTCAACCTCCCAGTGTATGTCCCTCACTGGTGCCAGTGATTAGGATTGAGGCTTCATGATTACTGGTCCAGTGGTGGGGCGTTACAAGGAGTATGTTAACATAGTTTGGGGAATACCGTAAAAGATAGCATTTCCTTTTCTAGTTGTATATTGCATGCAGTTTGTGCCTCCCAACCAAATTTAAAAGTGTTGATTTCTTTGGAACATAAATTGCTGACGAGTTCAGTTTTAATGTTCCCATGAAACACAGAATGTACTACATAACACTTGATGTGAAGTTGTTCTATCTCGCCTTCATTCTCACTGATGGGTTCAGAGCCAATCCTCGGCACCAACTCTGCCAAATACAAAAGCTCGAGGTCTTCAAGCAGCTCGTGGCCTACTCCCTATCCCATGATGCAGTAGTGCTTCCGTCAGAATCTTGTTTGCCACTGCAACAAATCTTGAGTTCTTCGACAGCTGTGGCCAGTATAATTGAAATTTCTTAATATTTCTCAGTAGTTCTTATATTCCTCAATATTTCTCAATAGTTTTTTATATTTCTTAGCGTCTAGTGAGTTCTAGCATTAGTTTAAAACTCAGAGACTGCATTTTGTTTTAGTGGCCATTCTTTTTTCTAGGCCGGTTTCTCTCAACTCGTTTAAGTTAGCGAGTTGTTTAGTTTTTCTCCCTACCCTTATAGTGTGTGTTGTAGAGTTAGAACTAGTGTGTGTTAAGCTTGAGCTCTGATTTTTTTAGGGCAGTAGTTGCTTTATTCTCTGTGTGCTGTAGTGTTAGAAATTATAAGGTTTAGAGCCCTGTTTTTTTTAATTAGGGCTATCGTGTGTATATACGTGTGTGTATATGTATATAAATATATATATATATATATATATATATATATAAATATATATATATATATAAATATATATAAATATAAATATAGTATTGTCTGCTTTTTTCATATTTAGACATATATAGTGTGTGCCGTAGTGTTTAAAAAATTATAAGAGTTAAAGCCCTGTTTTTTTTTTTTTTAATTAGGGCTATCCTATATATAGTATTGTGTGCTTTCTTCATAGCCACTCATATAGTGTTTTTTCCTGTTAACAATTACATTATTGTATAGCCATGTCTCGACAAGAGAAAGCTAAATCGGGATTCAAGAAGTGTCCTAAATGTGGACAAAAAATGTTGATTACAGATGGTCACACAGTGTGCATTTATTGTTTAGGTGAGGTCCACCTACAGGAGAATTGTGCCATCTGTCATTTGTTTAGCTCTCATGTTCTTCACAAACATAGGAGCAAGTTAATAGCCAGGGGATTGAAGCCCTCTTTCCAGGCATCTTTAGATAAGGACAAACCAGCAAAATCCTCCAAGACTTTGTCTTCTAGCTCATCTTCTGGGTTGGAGCCGGAAAAGGGTTCATCAACCTCTAAACTGATTCGGACTACCACCTCGGCTCCATTGCTTACAGAACCGGGGGTGGTGGTTGTTAGTAGGAGCCGGTCCCCGATATTGGAGCTGGTATCTCCTACTCTGAAGTCTCCAATCCTGCAATCAGTGGCTTCTTCCATAGCTTCTTCCATTTCTCAAGACTATCTGATAAGGATGTGGATCGTGTGGTGCAGAGGCTTCTGCACACAGGCACTAGCAAAAATTTTGTCGGGGCTGACCCATGGGGCTTTGGAACCCACTAGGACCCAGCCCATTTCTACTGTTCCTCCTCTGATTCGATCTGAAGTTTCATAGCCAGAGTGTTCGGAGCTGATGATTGTAGAACCGCCGGAGCCAGCACTCCTTCCAGGCCTATCTGTTCTGACGTCTTTGGTGCTGACCTTAGAGTCTAGGAGCCGACACTCACTGGTCTGGTCCAGATAGGATAGTCATACCAACCTGTCAGTTCCAACTTTGCTTCTTGGGGCCTCAGCTCGGGTGAGTTCGGCACCTATCTTGGGCACGGAGCCCACCACTTCGGTGCCACAGAGACCGCCTGTTTCTGCGAATCAAGGTGTCTCTTTGGATCAGAGCTGGGGGGGGGCCTTCGATGCCATGAGGAGAGCATTGTCCCCTCGGGCATCCACATCATCGGTACCAGCAACCTCCTCCCTAAAGCACCTGCATCTACTTCTGCTTAACTGATTCCTCAAAAGCGTAGAGACCCAGAGCTTCAGGTCGCCCCATTGGGGGTGAGCCCTGCTCTTCCGGGACCTCCCCAGAAGCTCCCACTGAGGAGTTTGAGGGAATTTAGGGTAGCAAGCTGGGAGGTTGCCTTGTCTGAGACCCCCGCAGCTACTGCACTCTGTAGAGCATCTCCCAACTCCTTAAGGAGATCCATCACATTGGATACTGACTTAGATAAGTCAGAAGGGTCCCCACGGTCCCCCCTGAAGATATCTCTTTTGGTGATATCTTGGAAATACTGAAACAGAGGGGTGGCTGGAAGCCCATTTACCCTACTGATGATGATTCAGTACTCCTGAAAGCTTTTTGGTCTCAATCCTCCACCTCTTGGGTGACTCTGCCTTTTAATGAGCTGATTCTTTCTCGAAAGATGTGAGAGTCCCCGGATACCATGGAACTTGTCCCTTGGAAGCCTAACAAATTCATAACGTCACCCCAAGACAAGGCTTTCCTTACCAAAGGAGTACCCGTTGATGCTATGGCGGTGGCGGCAGCCACCAAAAAGTTGTTGTCAGAGACCTCTACATCCATTCATCCTCCTAATAGGGATTCTAGGATCATGGACAGGTACAGAAAGCACATGTTTAGTTCAGCATCCTTTCCTCTTCGATCCCTGAATTGTCTTGCACATTTTACTAGACTACTCAGAGATCTCCTTAAGGAGTTGGGAGATGCTCTACAGGGTGCAGTAGCTGCCATCCACACAGCAGAGGGGGCCCGCAAAATCAGGGCGACAAGGATCAGTTCTTTGGAAAGCTCTATCAGCGCTCCTGAAAGGAAGCCCTTCTGTCCATCTCTGGAGGCAGTCGAGGGAAGCTTATCTTTGTACCCAGACACCTGGCTAAAAATCACAAAAGACCATTGGGTACAAGCCGTAATATCCAGAGGATACTCCATTCCCTTTGCCAACCCCACCCCCCCCCACCCCTTATAGGTTCATAGGTTTATACTAGGCTATCTGCCCCAAGGCATTTATAAGCCTAGCCCGAATTTTTGTGGCTTACGCCACCCCTTATATGAAAAAATACTGTACCCATTAGTTTGTTGTGCCTCTGTCCAGCAGTGACACAGAGATGATTCCCGGGGTAAACCTACGATCTCCCATCCACAGGTCAAGATTTCTCTTGAACAGAGCCAGCGAGGTGCTCTGCCTCACATGGACCGGGACTCTATTCCACAGCATAGGGAGTCTCTGAGTGATAAATCTATCCCTCCAGCACGTCCTATTTATATCCGTGCTAAGGTTTAAGTCGCTTGCTCTAGTGGTTTTGGTGGATTTGGATTTTTTGTGGTGGAGCATGTCCATTAATTCCGGGTTGGACATGGCCTTGTATGTCAGGCACATGTCAACTCTGAGCAGATGGTATGCGACTGAATAGAGCTGGAGTTTCTTCAATCCGGCAGCATATGACAGATTTTGGAGTCCCTTTATCCTTTTGGTGAGAAACTTTTGGGGTCTCTCCAATTGCTGCAGATGTCGGGCGAGATACATCCCGAATGGGGCATTGTACTCGATCATTGGTCTGATAAGTGAAGAGTACAGGGGAACAATGACCTCACTAGATCTGGATGTGAATCCCTTCATGATCAGGTGGGCAATGTAGAAGGTCTTTCTAACCACTTTAGCAACGTGAGTGTCAAAAGAAAGGCCACTGTCAACCTGGGTCCCCAGGTCCCTGATAACCTCTTCTGTGCTTAGTGGATTGCCACCTATATGGTAGCTTGGGGTTACCTTGTTTTTCCCGAAGGGTATGACTATATGACTATACATTTTTGGCATTTAACTTCAGGCCATGGCTCTGGCACCAGCTATCTGTTTCCGTGAGTCCCTTCTGAAGGATATCCGTGTCCGATGCACTTTCCACTATGGCGCCCAGTTTGCAGTCGTCTGCAAACTTTGTCAGCCAAAGACCTCCCATGTTGGCCTGTACTTCTGAGAAGTAGATCCCGAACAATAGGGGGCCAAGGACCGAGCCCTGTGGGACACCACTTGTGACCGGCTTGGAGTCTGACATAGCGCCAGCAACTCTAACCCTGTGGGTTCTGTCCTTAAGCCAGTTTGCAACCCATCTTGTGACATATGGGTTTACATTTAAGCTGGTAAGTTTTTTTACAATACCAGAGTGGGGTATTGTGTCGAAAGCCTTTGCAAGGTCAAGGTAGGCTGTATGGGACTGCCTTTCCCTCATCAATGGCCTTGGTGACTGTTTCGAAGAAGTCAACCAAGTTCAAAAGGCATGATCTTCCCTTGACAAAGCCAAACTGGGTCGGGTCCAATGTCTGCAAGTCCCCTATATCTTTGTTTATGAGCTCCATTATGATCCTCTCCATAGCTTTGCAGACTAGACTTGTTAAGCTTATGGGGCGGTAATTACCAGGGTCCGTTGAGGCCCCACCTTTGTGGTGTGGGTCCACAGTTGCCGTCGCCACTCCTTGGGCACGATCCTGAGGTAAGGCTGAGATTAAACAGCTGCCTTATGTGCGGGTTTAATTCCTCATTTAGCTAGTGTAGCACACAGCCGGGGACACCATCCGGTCCCATTGATGCTGTGTTTTTAGCTTTAGAGAGAGCAGCTTTCACCTCCGCATTTGAGATGTCTGGGTGGCTACACTCGCTGGGATAGTTATCTCTCCTTTAGGGGTGAAGTTTGCACTGAACCTGACTGCCAGTATGTTGGCAATGTCTGTGGGTTCAGTGATTTTTGTATCATTTTGGACTAATTCTGAGCATATCTGGGAGTTTCCACCCAGGTTCCTAACATAGCTGAAAAAGGCCTTATGATTGTCCTTTGAATCCATGGCAATTTTCTCTCAAAATTGGCCTTAGCTGATTTTATGAGTGCTCGTATTTTTACTAATAATGATCAGGGTGACTTCCCTTTTATGGATTTTGTTCTATCATGTAATAGCTTTCTCCTCTTATTGTAAAGTTTGTTAATGGCTGGGGTCCACCAGACTGGACGTTTGCCCTTTGTGGAAAGAGTCTTGGTTTTATTTGGGATTGCCTGATCCATGCAGTCCTGGAGGTGTTCATAGAAGGCATTTGTAAGGGCTTCCGCAGCTTGGGTTGTGGTTTCCACTGTCTCAGGGGCCTTGAAGGATACCACACCAGTCTTGAGTAGTGTGAAGTTTGCTTTAGAGAAGTTCTTCACTGTGGTCTTTTTTGTTTGGGGTAGGGGCGGGATGTGGATTTCCAGTGAGATTAGTTTATGATCAGATCTCACCAATGAGGGATATACTTCCGGTGTGGAGCATTTTGTCCCCATGTTTGTGATAATGAGATCTAGTATATTTTCTCCTCTCGTGGGAACAGTGACTAGCTGTTCCATGGCATTTGAATTTATGAACTCCAGGAACCGTTGGGCTAGAAAGTTAGGTCTTGAGAATTGTTCCCAGTCTATATTCGGGTAGTTGAAGTCACCCAATATGATGGTGTTTGGAGATACATTTATACCCTCCAGTGTCTTCAGGAAGGCTGTGTGGTGTTCCTGAGTTTGAGAGGGTGGCCTGTAGCATGCTACAATTTGTAGAGCAGTTTTGCCTATGGTTAGTTGCACCTGGATGGTTTCCGACAAAAATCCCGGACGTTCTACCCAGTCACAGGGAACAAGCAACCATAGAAACTGCAAGGTTGCTAGAAAGAGTCACCCAACCAGTTCCAGCAGACCAAAGGGGATCCAGAACTTACTCAAGGTTATTTTTAGTTCCAAAGAAAACGGGGGGGGGGCTGGAGACCCATTTTGGATCTCAGCAGATTGAATAAATCTGTCAAAAAAAACAAAGTTCCGGATGGTCATGCTACAAGTCTGTACTTCCCTTTCTAGGGAAAGACAATTGGATGTGCTCAGTAGAGCTCCAGGATGCGTACTACCACATAAAAATGGCCAGTCCATCCAGGGATCATCTGCAGTTTCGGCTGGGAGCCTGTCACTTCAGTTTCGAGCTCTACCCTTTGGCCTCACTTCAGCCCTCAGTGAGTTCACCAAATGCATGGCAGTAGTCACGGCTCATCTGAGACGTTTAAGATTCCAGTGGTTTCCATACTTAGATGACTGGCTCCTCACTGCCATCACCAAGCATCGACTCCTACAAGCAAGGGATGCGACCTTAAATCTTTGCAGTCAGTTGGGTATTACCATAAACTCAGAAAAATCTGCTTTATCGCCATCCAAATGTACCATTTTCATAGGAGCAGATCTCGACACCATCTGTATGACCGTAAAGCTTCCAACGGAAAGAGTTGGGATCTTTTGACAACAAGTCCTGAACCTCATCTCACCCCAGCTTCAACATTGCTCAAGATATTAGGGACAATGGTGTCAGCGATCATTGCCATTCCTTTCGGTCTAATGCATATGTGGATACTGCAATAGCTCCTGTTGACACAATAGTCCTTTCAAGAACTTCCAATGTCTCACCCGATTATAATAAATTCATGCAAGAAAGATCTTCACTTGTGGCTGACTTTTCAAGTAACAATAGGACTTCCTTTTGTTCTACCCACTCCTGTTGCCACTGTGACCATGAACTCCTCCCTGATTTGGGGGGGGGGGGTTTCAGGGAAGGACAGCCCAAGGCACATGGGAGAAACATGAGGCTCATCTGCATATCAGTGTCTTAGAGATGAGCGCGGTCCTACTAGCGTTGCAGTCCTTTCAACACTTTCTTTCTCTAGGGACCATTGCAATACAAACGGACAACATGTCTGTGGTCTGGTACATAAACAAGGAGGAACCAGATCCTACCCCCTATGTCGAGAGGCCCTGAGAGTATGGCAGTGGGCAGTATCCACCCAGGCGCTTTCTGATAGCAACGCACATCCCGACAAATTGAGCAGAGCAATTTTATTGCCTCATGAATGGTCCCTGAAAGAAGTAGCAACAGAAAAGATATTCCACAGATGGGGCCAGCCTTGCTGCAACCTTTTTGCAACTCCCACCAACACCAAATGTAGCAACTACTTTACCCTAATCCTCAATCCGGGGATACCCCAAGGGATGCACTTGTACACAATTGGCCCCCGGGTCTCCTTTACTCCTTTCCCCCCCGTTTCTTCTGATACCCAAATTCTTACAGAAAGCCAGAACTCTGGGAAGGACCATCATTTTAATATCCCCTTATTGGCCTCATCAGATTTGGTTCCTGTTTCTTCAGCCTCATCTACTGGAAGAACCATGGATCCTGGACTCGGTTCCAGATGATCTGATGCATTCATCGGGGGCTCTTCATCGGGGGCTCTTCATCCTGCAATTCATACCCTCAGATTGACAGCTTGGCTGCTCCAATTCCAAGAATAGCCAGGTTCTACAATATCTTACCTGCAGCTCAGAACATCCTAACATCCTCTCATGAATCTTCTACCAAGAAGCTGTGCCTTAGTAGATGTCCCAAAACAATGTTGACCCATATTTGGCTTTGATTTCATCCATTTTAGTGTTTCTGACCAAGCTTTTTAATGAAGGGGCGGCTGCAGCAGCAACTATTAGGGTTCAATTGACAGCAATTTCTAATTTTCATATTGACGATCAGGGGGCTTCTATCATGTCCCATAGACTTTCTAAAGCCTTCCTTAAAGGTACTATCCATTTGAGACCACCTATTAGATCCCCAGCTACAGCATGGAACTTAAATGTTGATGTTAAGTTGTCAATCTCTCCTTCATTCTTGCTGGATGGGTTCGGAGCTGAACCTCGGCTCCGACTCTGCCTATACTAAAGCTCGAGAGCTAATTTTACCGGCTCGAGGCAACCCTATATCCCATGATGCTAGGCGGTAACTACCCAGATCTCAGTTGCTCTTTTTACCAGCTCACAGGTTAGTGACTATTTTTTCACAGAAATCTTAGTATTCTCCTTAGTTTTTCTCATAGTATTCCTTTTAATCTCTTATAGTTTCTGTTAAGTTTAGTCCCTATTTTTTTATCCCTTATCCCTGTCATACTCCCTCTCCCTAGGTTAGGCCTTAGGCCCTTCCATTTTATTTTAATTCCCTCACAGGGATTCTTTGCTGTGTGTGTGTTCCCTCAGTATCCCTATTTGTTGGAGTGTGTGTTTTCTCCTAACTTTGGGTTTTCCTTTTGACTCCAATGTTGAAGGAGACAAAGGTCTCAGGCTTCAAGAAGTGTGACTCGTGCTGTCAGAAGAGGTCGCTGACGGACGGTCACAGTTCTTGTTTTTATTGCCTGGGACCCCTGCACCTGCAGGACTCTTGCTCAGTGTGCCATGCATTCAGCCCAAGAGTCCTGCAGGAGCGCAGGAATAAATTGATACTAAGGGGCTTGTTAAAGCCCGAAGGTTCCCCGGCTAAGTCCGTGCCGGGGAAGCCTTCGAAACCACCTAAACCGATGGCTCCGAGTTCTAAGCCCTCGGATGGTGGCTCATCACCTGCGACATTATCGGCTCCGGCTGGAGCCGATACCTCTGTTTCACAGTTACCTGCATCGGCTCCAGCCGGAGCCGATACCTCTAAGACTCTGTCTTCAAAGTCTGCTCCGACTGGAGCCGACGTGTCTACGGCTCCAACGGCTCCATTAGCCCTGATGCCCTCCGCATGCAAGAGGTCCAGATCTCTATCTCTGGAGTCCATACATTCGGCTCCGAGGTCACCGTTACTCTCGGAGCGGAGCCATCGGAGCCATTCCTCTCGGTCTTCCAGGCTTTCCAATCATGACCTTGAGAGGGTGGTAAGTAGACTATTAAAGTCTCAGGCACTGGCTCAAATGCTTCATAGCCCAGCCCGTCTCATCAGACAGCGGCTACGTCCATACAACAGACTATTCCTCCTTCGAATCTACCCCAGTGTTCGGAGCCAGAGCTCCTCAAAGCCGTGACCGTTTTGACGTCGGAGCCAATACCTCACCCTTCGGCTCCGTCGTCTGCTCCGATCTCGTCCATGGTGCCATCCTTGGAGGGATCTGGGCGCTTGGACTCTCTCGCCGGCTCCGAGGGGGCGAGTGGCATCGGACCCTTGTCCGACCCCGAAGTCCTTCAAGGATGCATCTGCAGTCATAACATATGGGTTGTCCTGCCTCAGGCAGCACTTCGGTCGGCCGGATTCCAAAGTCTGAGTCTGGCCTTGGCTGATGTCGCACTTTCCCCGACGTCAGAGCGTCTGGGGTATAAAAGCATCAGCCGATGCCATTTTCCCCAGTCTTTCTTGCCGCGTGGTGCCCGAAGCAGAAGCAGTTCGCAAGTGCCGGTCGGCCAGCTGCTGTGATTCAGCTACCGAAGACTTCGAAAAAGCTAAGTACCCCATTGGGGACTCTTTCTTGCCTCAGCCAATGTCAGATAAAGCAAATAATTGTTTAACTTGTGGGAAACAAATACCTCATAAGGATTTCCACTCTTACTGCCTCCCTTGCTTAGGCCCAGACCACGACGTCTCGGCCTGTTCAGCCTGTGCTTCCTTCAACCGACGAACTCTTAGACGTCGGTCGGAGTTTGCAGAGGAATTCTTTGGGGCTAATTTTGCATATAAGATGCCGTCGGAGACTCCGACATCGCATTTGGTGAAAAAATGGAAAGACAAGGACCGACACTCGCGGCCCGCGGTTTCAGCTGAAACCACGGTTAGGCCTACCGCGAGTGTCTCGGTTTCGGCCGAAACCGAGTCCTCGGTACTTCCTTTAACCGAATCCACTCAACCGACCACTGCGACCCCGGAGGCCCCGGCTGAGTCGGTTATTGAACTACCTACTGAATCCAGTGTTCAGGAAATGTCTGACACCATTTTTTTAGACAAGTCTACTCCTGCATGTGGTGCAGCCAGACCCCTGCATCCATGTCCATTAAGGCTTTTTCTAGGGCTAAAGCTGCTAAACTTGCTAAAGCTTTGCCTCCCAAGACTACCTCTCAGAGACCTTCTTCTAGCTCTCAGATTCTCAGCCTTGCTGAGGATCTTATCTCTTTAATTAGAGGTTCTCAGCCTCACCCGGACAGGGGCTCTCAACTACCACCAGACAAAAGGCCCAGGACTGAGCCCTCTGACCAACACTCTTCAGATGAGTCTACGGATGGATCTGTGCTGCCAGATCACCAGGAGGAGGTTTATTCGGCCTACGAGGATTCTAATGCTGAAGAATCTATTCCTTCGGCCTCCCCTCCTGAAGAGTTTTCTTTTGGTGAGACACTGCACTCTATGAGAGAACATTTTCAATGGCAGGGCCAGGAATTCTCTGATTCTAGAAAGAGATTAAGGACCTTTTTACATTTACCTCAGCATAGGCCCTTGGCTATACCTCCTGTTTTGAATGTTATTGATGATGTGTACAATGATGCTAGTACAGCCCCTGATTCTCTCCCTCCGGCTCCTGCCAAACCTGATAGGTACTACAGGGTCCCGGATTCTCATCTACATCTGTACAAGGCCCACTCTGCAAACCCAGATACTATTTCCCAGGGCCCCAAAGGGGTTGCAGCTGCCACTGCCAAAAATCCTCTACCTTCTGAAAGGGAGTCTAGAGCTTTAGAGAGATGGGGAAAGAAAGTGTATACTTCTGCAACTCTTTCCATGAGGGCATTAAATTGTCAATTTCATATGATACAGTACCAAGAGTATTTGTTAGATGAATTGCGTAAGAAACTTTCCTCTTCTGAACCCCTTGACCGTAAATCACTTCAGGATCTGGTACATAACTCACAGCAGGTTAGCAATCATTTTTTGCAGTGTGGTTATGATGCACTGGAAGCTTCATGTAGATCAGCTATGACAGGGGCAGTTATTCGTAGGCATGCCTGGTTGAAGGAACAATCTTTACCAGACCATGTTAAAGCTAAGCTCCTGGATGCTCCAATGGAAAAACAAAAATTATTTGGTTCCACGGCTCAGGAGGTCTTAAAGAAGTTTGAAAAAAAGGCAAAATCTGTGCAAACAGTTAAGGACTTCCTGCAAGTACAACCACCGAGATTCAGCAGAAACTGGCCTACTAAGAATTGGTCCTTTCCGGACTCGGACAGATCCCAGAGGGGCAGGAACAGGCATCCCAGAGGTAGAGGGCAAGCTAGAGGCTCCTACAGAGGCCGTCAGTGGCAGCCTACCAACCAGAGAGGTAGTACAGGAACAACAACTACTACACCTGGACAGACTCAATGACTTCTTTTTGACTCCGCCGACCAGGGCTCAATTGGAAGCACCATTGGGCGGAAAGCTTTTTTTATTCTCAAAAAACTGGCATTGCATTACAAGGGACACATGGACACTGCAAATAATAGACAAAGGATACAGGTTCCATTTCCACACTTTGCCAAGAAGAAAAGGAATGCCAAACCTGCCACCAAATCAGAGGGCAGAGGCTTTGAAGCAAATCAACAACTTAATACAAATGAAAGCCATAGAAAAGGTACCTCTTTCAGAACAAGGCCAAGGATTTTACTCCAGATTATTCCTTGTTTCAAGAAAAGAAAATCAATGGAGGCCTATTCTCGACCTGTCCGCACTGAATACTTACCTCATTGTGCCATAATTCAAGATGCTATTCGACAAAGTTGCAGAAGACACCTCAGATTTCTTGCAGGATCAGAGCATTATCAATTCTCAGCATTGCCTTTTGGCTTATCTACTGTGCCCAGAGTATTCACGAAATGCCTGGCATCAGTAATTGCACATTGCAGACTTCAGGGGATTCAAATCTACCCATATCTGGACGACTGCCTTATACAAGCGGACAACAAGAAAAATTTGTTAAAGGACTTGGACTATGCCATCCACCTATTACAGGCCTTGGGATACACAGTCAACATCCAAAAATCAAGACTTGTTCCATCCCAAAAGATAACCTTTTTGGGTGCAGATCTAGACACAACCACCCAAATGGTCTTTCTCACAGAAGAAAAACAGAAACAACTTCCAGATTACTTCAAGAATCTGACAAGACAAACTCAGCTCACTGCAAGGAAAATCCTGCAGGCCCTGGGTTACATGGCATCCTGCATAATTCTGATCCCACAAGCCAGGCTGCATATGAGAAAATTACAATGGTACCCAAGGAGTGTCTGGTCTCAGCACAGTCACAGTTTGGAAACTTTGATACCACTCATTCCTTGCCTTCAAAAGGAATTCCTGTGGTGGGCTCAAGCCTGCCAGTCCAACAGAGGGTTGCCTTTCAACAAACCAAAAACAAACCAAACCATCACCACGGACGCTTCAGACCGAGGCTGGGGAGCACACATTTAAGTATTTTTTTCTGGCTTTTTGATTATTTACTGCTTAGCGACTGCATTTTCGCCTGTTTATACAGCTCTGCATTCTGTTTAAACTGTTTTTGTGTTGATTAACTGTTTTGCACTTTTAAAAAAGTTATTTGTTGTTTAATTTTACCTGTAAGCTAATGCACTCAAGTGCGCTAGCCGTTTAAAAGCATTTATAGCATTTACTGTCAGTTTTTCCTCTGTTTTCTGCAAAAAAAAAAAAAAATCATCTTGTTTTCCCGTCTTACTGAACTAGAATAGTCCAGTCTTCAGAGTTTGCTGATCTCTGGGCTTTGGCTTGGTTCCTGTGCTATTCCATATCCTTATTTGGATAAAGGGAAGCTTCTTTGTTCACCAGTGGGAGTGGGGAGCACTGAGCAGCCTATTTGTCCCTAGAGCAGTGGTTCCAGCCAGGAACTTGTAGTCTATTGGCCATTTTGGGTCAATTCCTAGCTCTTTTCAACCCCCTGCTATAAAGCCCGCTTTAGTGCGTGATTTAGCGCAGAGTTGCCCATAGAGCACCATCAGGCAGCGCCGGTTAAACAAGGTTAAACTATTTCTGGCTCCGTAAAGTCTGCTTTTCAATTTTTCCCTTAGAACTTCTACTTGCAATCTAAACAGTCTATTCTCTATCTCAAAAGCTCAGCACTTGCTCCTAAAGCATTTTTATATAGGTAAAGCTCAGCACTTGCTCCTAAAGCATTTTTATATAGGTAAAGTACTTGTATACTAAACAAAGTACTACATTAGCCTAGAATCCTTGAGTACCCATTTCCCTATAGGTCCCTTCTGACTCAGTTACACAGCAAACTTTTTCTAGCATGTCGAAGGGTCAGTTGCTAGCGTCCTCTCCTGTTCAGCTGGTGAATCTGGGCATCTTGAGGCAATGTTACAATTGCCTCATGTACACAGACAACCCACTCCTTCTCCCACAAAACACAAATACATGTGAGAAATGCAACTATATAGCCAAACTGGAGGCTGAGCTCTCTCAACTCAGGACTGGCAAGACCAGACAGGAGGAGAAGGAAACCACGCACACCACAAACCAAGTTTCACATAGAACTATCACAACTGCAAAACAAACACATAAACACACAAAGACATACTCGGAGGCACTGATCAAAAATCTACCAAAACTACAGAGGCCTCCAAAGCAGACACCCAAGCAACTGCCACCTCAAGACATAAGACATGCAACACATAGTTCTCAAAGTCAGTGTGCTAAACAGTCACAGCCCTTAAGGCCAAACACAATGCCAGACACACTTGTTATAGGTGACTCCATAGTCAGACACACTGACGTTCCACTCACCAGACTGAACAAGGAAAAGATCACAGTAAGCTGCCTGTCAGGCGCTAGAATCCGCCATATAACGCAAGCACTCAGGTCACTCCACAGCAAGTACAAGTATGACCCACTCACCAGACTGAACAAGGAAAAGATCACAGTAAGCTGCCTGTCAGGCGCTAGAATCCGCCACATAACGCAAGCACTCAGGTCACTCCACAGCAAGTACAAGTATGACTCCGTCATTGTCCATGCAGGTGTGAACGACCTGAGACGTACCTCCCTAGACTACATGAAAAGAGACATAGAGAAGCTCTCAGATTATGTAGCCCAGGCCGGTATGACCCTGACCCTGACCCTGAGCAGTATCCTACCCTCACCAAGAATGATGCCACAATACAGAGACAAAATGATCAGCTTTAATAATTGGCTTAATTACTGGTGTCATTCTAAGGGGATCCAATGTCTGTCTGCCTGGGATGACATGCTTGACAAGCCACGCTGCTTCGCAAGGGACGGCTTGCACCTGTCACCCTGGGCTTCGGATATTGGCAAAGGCTCTTGCCACCCCCATAGTGCCTTTTTTAGGCAAGGCTCAAATGATAAACCTACCGCCCTAGAAAACAAAAATGGAGAAAAACTAAGGGTAATACTGCTCAATGCCAGAAGTCTAAACCTCAAGATGCACGCCTCAAGCCCTCCTCAGTATGGAGAACATCGATGTCTGTGCTGTGACTGAAACCTGGTTCAAGGCTCCTGAGAGCACCCCAGCACTATCAGGTTATACCTCATATCATGCTCCGGCCCCAAAATCCGGACGAACCACAAAAGGAGGGAGTATCCATATTCATAAAGGATACCCACACCTCCAGGTTAGTGGCAACGCACGAAGCATCGGAGACCATCCAGGTGCAATTAACCATAGGTAAAACTGCCCTACAGTTTGTAACATGCTACAGACCACCTTCTCAAACTCAGGAAACCCACACAGCCTTCCTGAAGACACTGGAGAGTATGAATGTCTCTCCAAACACCATCATATTGGGTGACTTCAACTACCCAAACCTAGACTGGGAACATTACTCAAGCCCCAACACCCTAGCCCAAAGGTTCCTTGAGTTCATAAACTCAAATGCTATGGAACAACTAGTCACCATTCCCACAAGAGGAGAAAATATACTAGACCTGATCATCACAAACATGGGGACAAAATGCTCCACACCGAAGTATATCCCTCATTGGTGAGATCAGACCATAAATTAATCTCACTGGAGATCCACATCCCGCCCCCACCCCCAGCAAAAAAGACCACAGTGAAGAACTTCTCAAAAGCAAACTTCACACTTCTTAAGACTGGAGTGGTATCCTTCAAGGCCACCGAGCCAGTGGAAACCACAACCCACGCTGCTGAAACCCTTACAAATGCCTTCTACGAGCACCTCCAGGAATGTATGGATCAAGCAATCCCTAATAAAATCAAGACCCTTTCCACCAAAGGCAGGCCCGATCTGGTGGACTCCAGCCATAAACAAACTCTACAACAAGAGGAGAAAGCTACTACATGACAGAGCAAAATCCCTAAATGGGAAGGCATCTCTGATCAATACTAGCAAAACTACGATCACTCATAAAATCATCCAAGGCCAACTTTGAGAGAAAAATCGCTAATGACACAAAAGACAATCATAAAGCCTTCTTTAGCTATGTTAGAAACCTGGGTGGAAACTCCCAGATATGCTCAGAATTAGTCCAAAATGATAAAACAATCACTGAACCCACAGACATTGCCAACATACTGGCAGACAGGTTCAGTGCAAATTTCTCCTCCCTCCCCCCCAAAAGGAGAAATATCTATCCCACCAGAGTCTAGCCTCCCAAACATCTCAGATGCCCAGGTGAGAGCTGCTCTCTCAAAAGCAAAAAACACAGCATCAATGGGACTGGACGGTGTCCCCGTCTGTGTGCTACATGAACTCAATGAGGAACTAAACCCACACATAAGGCTGCTGTTTAATCTTAGCCTTACTACAGGATACGTACCCAAAGAATGGCGTACGGCAACTGTGGTCCCACTCGACAAAGGCGGTGCTTCTACGGACCCTGGAAATTACCGCCCCATAAGCTTGACGAGCCTTGTCTGCAAAGCTATGGAGAGGATCATAATGGAACTCATAAATAAAGACATTGGGGACCTACAGACACTGGATCCTACCCAATTTGGCTTTGTCAAGGGCAGATCCTGCCTCTTGAACTTGGTCGACTTTTTCGAAACAGTCACTAAGGCCATTGATGAGGATAAGGCAGTTCACACAGCCTACCTTGACCTAGCAAAAGCGTTCGACACAATACCCCACTCGGGCATCATAGAAAAGCTCACCAGCTTAGATGTAAACCCATACGTCACAAGATGGGTTGCAAACTGGCTCAAGGACAGAACACACAGGGTTAGAGTTGCTGGTGCCATATCAGACTCTAAGCCGGTCACGAGCGGTGTCCCACAGGGCTCAGTCCTGGACCCCCTCTTGTTCGACATTTATTTTTCTGAAGTGCAGGCAAACATAGGGGGATTGTGGCTGACAAAATTTGCAGATGACTGCAAACTGGGCACCATAACTGACACTCCATCAGACACAGACATCCTCCAGAAAGGTCTCATAGAAATGGATAACTGGTGCCAGAGCCATGGCCTTAAGCTAAATGCCAAAAAATGTATAGTCATACCCTTTGGGAAAAACAAGGTAACCCCTAATTACCACATAAGTGGTAATCCATTAAATACGGAAGAAGTTATCAGGGACCTGGGGACCCAAGTTGACAGTAACCTCTCTTTTGACACTCACATTGCCAAAGTGGTTAGGAAGACCTTCTACATTGCCCACCTGATCATGAAGGGATTCACATCCAGATCAGGAGAGGTCATTGTACCCCTGTACTCTTCACTTATCAGACCAATGATTGAGTACAACGCCCCATTCGGAATGTACTTTACCCGACACCTGCAGCAGTTGGAAAGACCCCAAAAGTTCCTCACCAAAAGGATAAAGGGGCTCAAACATATGTCATACGATGCCCGACTGAAGAAACTCCAGCTCTATTCAGTCGCATACCGTCTTTTCAGAGGTGATCTGTGCCTGACATACAAGGCCATGTCCAACCCGGAATTAATGGACATGCTCCACCTCAAAAAATCCACATCCACCAGAGCCACGAGAGCAAGAGACTTAAACCTCAACACGGATATAAATAGGACGTGCTGGAGGGACAGATTCATCACCCAGAGACTCCCTACACTATGGAACAGAATCCCAGTCCATGTGAGGCAGAGCCCCTCACTGACTCTGTTCAAGATAAATCTTGACGAGTGGATGGGAGATCGTAGGTTTACCCCGGGAATCATCTCTGTATCACTGCTGGACAGAGGTACAGCAAACTAATGGGTATAGAATTCTCATCCTAAGGGGTGTTGAAAGCCACACACACTCTGGCTAGGCTTATAAATGCCCTAGGGCAGCTAGCCTAGTATGAACCTATGAACATGGAGGACAAATGTATCCAAGGCCTATGGTCTCAAGGACAGCTGCGCATGCACATAAACCAAGAGGAAATGCTGGCAGTGATACACGCAATTGAGGCCTTCAAACCTTTCCTCCATCAAGGCCACCTGTTAATAAGGACAGACAACACCACAGTTATGTGGTACATAAACAAGCAAGGAGGCACGCATTCCTACCTTCTATGCAGACTCGCCATGAATCTATGGGAACTATACTTGAAACTCAATATACAACTACAGTCCCAGTTCGTGCCAGGGAAAGACAATACACTGGCAGACAGCTTAAGCAGAACTACCATGGATGCGCACGAATGGATGCTGCACCCAGACATCTTTCTACTCATAACACAAGCATGGGGAAAGCCGGAGATAGATCTGTTCGCCTCGCCCCACAATCATCAACTGAAGACATTCTGCTCAAGGACATACCACCCACAAGCATGGAAGGTGGACTCTCTCTCTTTCAGCTGGAAAGCTCTAAAAGTCTATGCCTTCCCACCACTCCCATTAATGTCCAAGGTTTTACTGAAGATCAAGGCAGAACAGCCAAGAGTGATTCTGATAGCTCCAGACTGGCCAAGGCAACACTGGTACCCACTGTTGAGGAGCATGTCACAGACGAAACCGTGGCCTCTCCCCCTATGGCCACTTCTTCTGACGCAGAACAACTTCAAGACCCTGCATCCCAACTTGAAAACATTGCAGCTAACTGCCTGGAAAATACCATAACCCCTCCTCAGAATAGCTTATCACAGAGAGTAAAGGACATTATTATGGAAGCCCGCCGGCCTTCCACAAGGAAGGCATACTCAGCAAAATGGAAAAGATTTCTCATTTGGAACACAACAAAAGGCTTAGATGTGACAGTGGTAAGCATGGCGCACATTCTGGAATACTTAGCAGAATTGCTCCACAATGGCCTGTCCTATTCCTCCATTAAGATACATGCCTCAGCAATTTCAGCAGAATACAATGTTGATCCACCTATTTTCTCGCATCCTCTCCTCAGACAATTTCTGAGAGGAATCAAAAACATCAATCCTCCAAGGAAACCTCCTTTACCTACTTGGGATCTCAACTTTGTGCTGGAGAAAC
Organism: Protopterus annectens; assembly: GCF_019279795.1. Taxonomy (NCBI): domain Eukaryota; kingdom Metazoa; phylum Chordata; order Ceratodontiformes; family Protopteridae; genus Protopterus; species Protopterus annectens. The sequence continues at coordinate 1,442,835,301 of NC_056732.1, forward strand.
TAACACTTCCTCCCTTTGAACCAGCAGCATCGGCGGATCTACAGTTTCTGTCTTGGAAAACTGCATTCCTTCTGGCCGTAACTTCAGCAAGAAGACTATCTGAGTTACAAGCTTTAATGGCAGTGCAGCCATTTCTTATTTTCCATCAGGACAGAGTTTCATTGAGAACCAATCCTACTTTTATGCCAAAGGTGGAATCTAGGGTATCCTTGAACCAAGCTATTCACTTGCCTACATTCTTCCCAAATCCACTAAATAAAGGGGAAAAACTTCTACACACTCTGGATATACACAGACAATTACACTACTATTTGGACAGAACTAAAAGTTACAGAAAGACTGACCAACTGTTTGTAGCATATGCTGCTGGGGCACAAGGAAAAGCAATTTCCAAACAGACAATTTCAAAATGGATAGGAAATTGCATTCGATTTTGTTACTCCTTTCATGGAAAGACGGTTCCTGCAAACATTGGGCCTCATTCCACGAGAGCCACAGCCACCACTACAGCCTTCCTAAGAGGGGTGGCTACCAAGGACATTTTAGAAGCTGCTACATGGAGCTCCGTGCATACATTTGCCAAATATTACAATTTACCTTTATACTCCAGATCCAGAGCAGGTTTTGCTACAGCAGTCCTGCAGGGTATCTTAACTACACCATCCTTTTCTTAGTGCCTCCACCCCCAGATTGGCTATGGTATTCTACCCATATGTTATGACTGCAGATGCATCCTTGAAGGACATAGTGCAGTTTTGTACCTACCATAAATGTAGATGTCCGATAGGTATGCATCTGCAGTCAGGTTTACCCTCCCTCATTCCCCTCTGTGGTATTCCTAGGGTGCTTCTACCTCTATTAGCTAGCTGGGGGATCTATTATGGTGTATTTGTTTGTATATATATGTATATATTTTTGAAAATGTTGGAATTTATTGCATTCCTCCAAATTTAGCCTTCCTAGAGGGCACCTGGCATCTGGGGCAAGAAACACTGAGGAAAATGGCGTCGGCTGATGCTTTTATACCCCAGACGCTCTGACGTCGGGGAAAATGTGACATCAGCCGAGGCCAGACCCAGACTTTGGAATCCGGCCGACCGAAGGGCTGCCTGAGGCAGGACAACCCATATGTTATGACTGTAGATGCATACCTATCGGACATCTACATTTATGGTAGGTACAAAACTGTACTTTCTCCCTCTCGGAGCATTAGGCGTTGGTGAGTTCAGCCCCGACATCTGCTTCGGAGCCGTCCTTGTCGGTGCTGGCTGGGGTTCCTAGCTCTTCGGAGCGGGAGCTCCCTAGCCTGCCTGACAGGGGCGCCTTCGAGGTCATGAGGAGCATATTAGCCCCAGTGCCTGCTGTATGGTCAGCTCCTCCCACAGTAGTGCCTGCTGATGTCTCTTCCCACTCTCTCGCCCCCGGCCATCAAGACCCAACGCCTCAGGTTTCCCCATTGGGAATATCCTCCTCTTCCGAGGTTTACTCTGATCCGTCAGGTGAACCCCCCGCGTAAGAGGACATGTAAGAGGAAGCATGTGGACTCCCCTGAGTCAGTCACATCTGATACCGACTTGGATGAGTCAGAAGGATCCCCAAGGTCCCCCTCTGAGGATGTCTCTTTCTCTGACATCCTTGAAATCCTTAAACAGAGAGGAAACTGGTCTTCCCTTAATCCTTCCAAGGACAAGTCGGTTTACCTGGAGGCTTTTGGTTCTCGACCCACCACCTATTGGGTGTCTCCGCCCTTTGACCCCCTTATGGAAGTGGTGGCACGGAAGTCGTGGACGGCCCCTGACTCGTTGGAACCCACCCCACGGAGGCCTTCTAAATTTATAACAGCCCCTTCTAATAAGCAATTTTTATCAAAAGGTGTCCCAGTTGATGCCATGGTTGTGGCGGTGGCCACTAAGAAGAAACTGGCTGATCCTTCAGTACCTATCCATCCACCTAACAAGGAATCTAGGACAATGGATAGGTACGGCAAGCGGATGTTCTCATCAGCGACCTTTGCCATGCGGTCGCTGAACTACGTATGCCACTTCACCCGTCTTCAGAGAGACATTCTTAAAGAACTGGGTGAGGTCCTACAGGATCCATCAGCTGCTGGGTCTCAGGAAAAAATTAACTCACAGCTAGGAACCCTGAATTCCATTGTCAACTCCTCCATGCGGCTTATTTCATATGCAGCCGATGGAGCGAGTAGGGCCGCAGGCACAGGTGTGGCCTTGAGGCGTCACGCCTGGATGCGGCTTTGTAACTTCGCAGACCCCTTCAAGGCGTCTTTCACTAACTCCCCCTTTGATGGTTCAGCGTTGTTTGGACCTCAAGTGAAAGATACTTTGACCAAATGCGAACAAGATGGCAAGACTCTTTCTGCCGTAGGAGTACGTTTTTCTACCCCATCTAGACCATATCCTAAGGGTCAAAAGGGTGGAAAAATGTGGTTCCGTAAATCTCAAGGAGTCACGCCTGACGCAAGAGTTCAGTTCATCCCTAGAGGCAGAGGGGGGAATAACAACAGACGCCGTCCAAGAGGCAGAGGGGGTCCGCAGAACCAGGGAAGCAGGGAAACCCTCTCTGACAAACCCTTCCAGCATCCCTGAGGTGTTGCCCGACTGTCCACCTTCGGAAGCAGTCGGGGGAAGATTATCGCTGTGCCCACAAGCCTGGCTCTCCCTCACTCAAACATATGGGTGCAGTCGATCATATCAGAGGGTTACAAAATCCCCTTTATCCAAACCCCTACGATTCAAATGGGGTCTCTTCCAGACGTTCCACCCAGTCTAAGTGAACAAGCAGCACTAGAAATATCAAAGCTGCTAAAAAAGAGAGCCATCCAGCCAGTCCCAGCAGACCAGCTAGGATCCGGAGTCTACTCAAAGTTCTTTTTGGTACCAAAAAAAACAGGGGACTGGAGGCCAATATTGGATCTCAGCAATCTATACAAGTTTGTAAAAAGAATGAGGTTCCGGTTGGTCACGCTACAGTCCATTTTACCCCTTCTGGGCAAGGACAATTGGATGTGCTCAGTGGACCTTCAGGATGCGTACTGTCACATCAAAATGCACAGACGCTCCAGAAGGTTTCTCCACTTCAGGCTGGGAGCCAGTCACTACCAGTTCAGAGCCCTGCCCTTTGGTCTCACTACAGCCCCCCGAGTGTTCACCAAATGTATGGCAGTGGTTACGGCTCACCTGAGACGTCAAGGATTCCAGGTGTTTCCATATCTAGACGACTGGCTCCTCACTGCCACCACCAGGCGTCAACTCCTTTTAGCCAGAGACTACACCATCCACATTTGCAAAGAGCTAGGTATCTCTCTAAATTTTGAAAAGTCTGCCTTATCAGTCTATTACTTTCATAGGCGCCACCTTGAACACCGTTCAGCTCTCAGCAAAGTTAACAGAGCAGAGGGTCTTAGATATTCAAAGTCATATTCACGCGCTTCTTCAGAACAACAAAGTTCAAGCCAGGTATGTTCTGAAGGTATTAGGTCTCATGGCAGCAGCCATCACGCTTCTTCCCCTTGCCCGCTTTTACATGAGGCTTCTTCAATGGTTGCTTTTCTCCCAGTGGTCCTTCCAACAGCTCCCTATGACATACAAGATCCTAATAACTCTATCTTGCAGAAAACATCTATCTTGCTGGATGGTCTTCCCTCAAGTCCATCAAGGCAGACCTTTTACTCCCCCCCCCCCCCCGGTCGCTACAGTTACAACGGACGCCTTCCTGATTGGGTGGGTGGGGGCATTTTCAGGGCAGGACAGTCCATGGCACATGGCAACCCTTCGAATGCCACTTGCACATAAACATCCTGGAGATGAGAGCAGTGCTTCTGACATTGCAAGCCCTTCAAGACTCTCTTCCCCTGGGGACGATTGCAATTCAGATGGACAATATGTCCATAGTATGGTATATCAGCAAGCAGGGCGGAACCAGGTCATATCCCCTGTGTCGAGAAGCACTCAGACTCTGGCAATGGGCGACCTCTTCTCAGCGGTTTCTGATAGCAACGCACATCCCTGGGAAGTCCAACGTCATAGCGGACAGGCTGAGCAGAGCTGTTCTCATGCCTCACGAGTGGTCTCTCAAGCAATCGGTGACGGACAATATATTTCGGAAGTGGGGGTTTCCTTGCTGCGATCTTTTTGCAACACCACAAAACAGCAAGTACCTCGACTTCTTCACTCTCTTCCCCCTTCCAGGCCAGCCCCCCCAGAGACGCTCTAGTCCACGATTGGCCTCTGGGACTTCTTTACGCCTTTCCCCCCTTCCCCCCTTTTCCGTTAATCACACACAAAAATTCAGAAAGCTACCGCCTTGAGGGCCAAGATGATCCTCATTGCCCCTTATTGGCCTCGACAGATATGGTTCCCTTTCCTGCATTGGAGAAGCCTTGGCATCTGGATCCAGTGCCAGATCTTTTGACCCATCAATCAGGGCAGCTGCACCAATCCCTCCAATCTCTCAACCTCACAGCTTGGTTGCTCCACTTCCGTCCCTAGCCAGGCTTCCTATGATTTTGAATTCTGTCCGCGATATTATCGTGGCTTCCCTTAAGTCTTCCACCAGAAGGATCTATGCTAGTAAATGGCAATGCTTTTCCTTTTGGGTAAAGGCTAGGAACATAGATCCCTTCACTGCTCCAATACATTCGGTCTTGGATTTCCTGGCCGAAATCTTTCACTCAAGATCTTCTTCCTCCACAGTAAAAGTTCAGCTAGCAGCCATCTCGAGTTTTCACATAGGCTTGTCGGACTCCAACATCATGTCCCATAAGCTTTGCAAAGAGGTATCTTTTTACTCAGGCCTCTGATCAAAGACCCCCCACCACAGTGGGATTTAAACTTAGTTTTAGCATCCTTGATTCTCCCTCCCTTTGAACCTGCGGCCTCCTGTTCCTTGAAGTTACTTTCCTGGAAGACACTATTCCTCGTCGCCAATACGTCGGCTAGGAGAGTATCTGAACTTCATGCTCTCTGTATTCTCCCTCCTTATTTAGTGTTTCACAAAGTCAGGGTTTCTCTAAGAACTAACCCGTCTTTTTTACCTAAGGTGGCTTCTCAGACAAATTTAAATCAATCTATTGATCTTCCAGTTTTCTTTCCTAATTATTCAAACAGGGCGGAGCAAAAACTACATTGTCTGGATGTTCATCATCAGCTCTGCTTCTATCTGGACAGAACTAAACAATTCAGGAAATCTGATCAACTCTTTTTATCTTATGCTGAGAGCAGGAAGGGCCTTCCAGTATCTAAAGTAACCCTGTCTAGGTGGCTGTCTTCTGTGATTACCAGTATTTATCAATTCAGAGGTAAAGAATTGCCTTCTAGGCCAAGAGCCCATTCAACCAGAGCGTTGGCTACATCTACAGCTTTTCAAGCTAGATTACCAATAGACACTATCTGTGTGGCTGCCACATGGGCCTCTCCTCATACTTTCATTACACATTACAAATTGGACATGGCCTCCAGAAGCAGGGCAAATTTTGGTTCCACCGTTCTCAAGAGTCTGTTCCAGTGAGCCACCCAGGATGAAGGTGCTAGGGACGCGGTCCCATCCAGCAAGAATGAAGGCAAGATTGACAACTTAACATTGAGAAGTTATATACCTACCATAACGTTCCATGTTAGTTGTCTTCTCTCGCCTTCTTTCTTGCGTCCCGCACACCATCCCCCTAGCCTGAACAGACTGAGAGGTTTTTCCCCTTCTTACAGGGGACCTTATCTTGCACTATTCCTAGCTCAGACAGTTGGTCCTGGAGTAGATACAGCTTCAGCTAGTGATATTTGGGGAGTTCTTCCTTCTCCTCCTCCACCTCAGAGGGGAGACTGAATTGGCTATGTTTTTTTTAGCTACCAAACGAGATCTGGGTAGTTACCGCCTAGCATCATGGGATATAGGGTTGCCTCAAGCCGGTAAAATTAGCTCTCGAGCTTTAGTATAGGCCGAGTCGGAGCCGAGGTTCAGCTCCGAACCATTCCAGCAAGAAAGAAGGCGAGAGAAGACAACTAACATGGAACGTTATGGTAGGTACATAACTTCTCATTCTTTCTCAATTCATCTTACCCCCTTTTGAAACAGCCTCATCTTATGACCTGAAATACTTATCATGGAAAACCATCTTTCTAGAATTTTATTTTTATTTTGTTTTACATTTGTTAACCGGGGGTGTCTGACTGAGCCGAAAAGGCCCTTTTTCAGCAGAGGGGAGAAAAGCTTGACATAGAAAAATTACAGATACATTTAGACATGATCTGTATGCACACACAATTACAATAGACATTTTTACAGTGGTATGCAGCACATCAACAGTTACAGTGTAGAGAACAAACAAGAAAATATTAATTTAAAAGTAAAGGTAATTAATAGATTTGTGGTGTACAGCTGAAGTTTAGAACATTGGTAGAATACATACATAGTGCACAGGTACAGTGCATACACTGTACATTAGCCAGAGTTTGTAAGAGTGAAAACTATTATCAAGTACTCTAGGTTTAGTATGTGTACCTTATCCACTTTCACTAGCCTGGGGAGCAGTCATGGCACTGCCAACTTTGCTTGAGATGTTGCCCAATGAGGTTTTTAAAGGAGGCTTTGGACAATGTGTTTTGTATGCTAGTGGGGAGAGAGTTCTATTTTTTAGCTGCTGAACCACTATATAGTGCATCTCCATAGCTATTGTAGCTGTTGGTGACTTGTAGTAGTAGTTTGCTTGATGATCTAAGAGGCCTTTTGGCTGAGTGATATTGTACTAGGTTTTTGAGGGTAGGAAACTTATTGGGGTGGTAAATAGAATGACAGAGGCAGAGCTGATTTTAGGTTAGCAGGTTGGGCAGTTCAAGCCAGTGGAGCTGTCTCAAAGCAGTACAGTGATGGGTTCTATATGAGCAATTTGCAGCAAAGCAGGCAATTCTGTTATAGCAGGCTTCCATGTTGCTTAGTTCAGTTTTGTTGAGATTAGTCAGAATGGGAGATGCATATAGTAAGTTGATAGAAGTTGGGAGCGAGCAATGGCTGATCTTGTGTTGTTGGTAAGAAATGGTTTGATATGGTAGAGTGATTCCAGTTTGGCATGTACTTTTTTAATCGTTAAGTTGAGATGACTATCAAATTTTAGGTGGAAGTCTATGGTTATTCCCAATAGCTTAGCCTGCGCCACTGGAGCGATTGGAGTAGCATTTTGGAGTAGATGGTGAATTGACTGTTATCAGTGTTTTTGTTAGAACTGGTTATAATCATAAGCTGAGTTTTCTTTGGATTGAGGATAAGTTGAGCTTTGGTAAGGTAGTTTTCAATGTCAGAGAATGATAGTTGAGTTGTTTGCAGGAGGGTGGGAATGTTTTGTGCAGCACAGATTAAGGTAATACCATCTGCATACTGAATGATAGATGCATGCTGTGTGGAGGTATGGAGGTTATTTGTGAAGATTGTGAATAGTAGTGGTCCTAAGACAGAACCCTGTGGGACTCCTATAGTTATGGGCAGCTGAGGAGAGAGAGAATTTTCCCATTTCACAGCTTGGTACCTGTCAGTTAAGTAGCTTTGGAACCAGGTAAGAGTGGAATTTGATAGGTGATATTGGTTAGGTTTGTTTAGCAGGATTTGGTATGAGACTGTCCAAATGCTTTGGACATATAAAAAAAAAAGAGTTGACACTTGCAGGCCTTCGTTTTTGAGACTGTTTACTGTGTCTGTATAGCAGAGGAGGGCTGTAGTGGTACTATGGGCAGGTCTGAAACCATGTTGAGTAGGTGACAGGATGTTGCTGTCTAGGAGATATTTTAGCACCTGGGTATGGATGCCTTTTTCTAGAATTTTGGCCAGGGGGGAAGAGTAAAACAATGTAGTTATTAAGTTCAGTGGAGGGTCCCGCCTTTATGTATAGGTGTAACATAGGATATTTTCCAGAGTTTGGGCACATAGTTTTCAACAGTTGATCTGTTTATGAGAGTGGAGATTGGGATAGCAATAGCATCTGCTGTGAGTTTCAAGAAATAGCTGGGGAGTAGGTTGGCTGCCGTTGATGAGGTTTTTAGTTTGGGGAGCATGCTTTTGATTGAAGTGGTGGAAACTGTTTTGAGGGTAAAGCTTGTATTAGTGTTGCTTATGTTGGGACGGTCCTGTGATACTAAGGATAGAATTGAATTCACAAAGTGGGAATTGAATTGTGTTTCGATGGGAACTTTAGTGTCAGGGGTGGTTGGTTTGGGGGTAGCCTTTTGGGAGGGTTTTAGTACCTGGTTTACATTTTTCTAAAATTTTGGGGGTTGTGTTGGTATTTAGTTTGTAATAGGATATTTTGTCCAGCCTAATGCATTTTTTTGCAAGGTTGCACAGTTCTTAGTACTTAAGTTAGGTTTTGTGTTTATTTGTTTTTTTTTTTATAGTAAAGCCAGGCAGTGTCTCTGGACTTGAGGATTTTTATTTTTTTTTTTTTTACTGAGCCAGGGGTTTCTAGAGGTTTTAACCTTGATTTTGCGCAATGGAGCGACAATGTCTAGGTGTTGTAGAAATGTTTTGTTGAAATATGCTACAGCCTGGTTAAGTGGGAGAGTTTTTAGGGGAGTCCAGTAACAGTTAAAGTATTGAGGACCTCAGGAGAGAAATTCTTTGTGGTTCTAATGGATTTATAGTTAGTGGTCTTGCATATGCTTGTTCTACTTATGTATAAGGTATATTATGTTGTGGTCACTTAAGGTGTCTGGGAGACTGTCTTTGTGGGGGTACAATGTGAGATTGTTAGTTAGGACCCTGTTAAAGATGGATTCCCTTTTAGATTTTTTATCGCATCTTGTTGGAATTTGGACTAGCTGCTGGTAGCCATGGAGATTTATTAGATTACTTGGTGGTTCTGGTATACAGGTGAACCAATCTAGGTTGAAATCCCTCAGAATAAGGGTTTCTTGAGTATGTGGAAGAACACCAGGATAAGAAGTCTTCAAGGCTAGCAGGTGTATTACCAGGTGGAATATAGATCACAATTGTGGTGATTACCTTTTTAGGGTGAAGTTGAAGTTGTGAGATAAGTATGTCCCAATTATTGGGTGAGGGGTAGGAGTTTGATAAGTGGCGTGCAGCTAAGTTGGACTTGTACAGTAAGGCAGTTCCACCCCCTTTACGGAGTAGACTGTCTTGTCTAATGATATTGTAGGCCAGTAGGGGGAATGTTTTTATTTAGTCAGGTTTCTGTTAAAGCAACTATGTCTGGGGAGTAGTGTGCTATTGTGGCCTGGAGTTCAGTTATTTTATATTTGATCTTCTAATATTAATATTTAGCATTAAAAGATGGTTGATTTGTCCAGGGATGAAGGTAGTGGGGGTGTTATGTTCTGTAATTTGTGTTAGGATGGCTTTGGGCTTGGATTGGGGTGGATGTCCTTGCTTATGGTGAGCCTGGTGTTAAAATGGTGATACAGATGTTGGAGTTTGGTGATGAGTGTGAGAAAGTACGTGTTTTTTTGGTGTAGGAATGAGAGCGTATGTGTGTAGTTCTGAATTGGTCTGTTATGTAGTTCTTGAACAATTGTGGGCAGATATAATGTGTGGTGTCTGTATATGAGAGTGCATAATATAGTGTTGTGCTGCTAAGTTTAGGGATATTGCTATAGTGATAACTTGTGGAGTTATAAAGAATTATGAGAAGACAGACTAGACTAGTTGTAGACTAGTCATGGTTTTAAAGTTTAAGTTGGTTCTAGGTGGAGGTGTGGATAGGAATTATAGGGTTGCACTATATGTGGATGGGCAAGTAGTGTGGGGTGATGTAATAATGCCTTGCTCGAAGGGTCTCTGAATTACATGCCTTGTCCATCAAACCCCCATACTTGATTTTTCACGACAGTCTCTCGCTGAGAACAAATCCTTCATTTTTACCCAAGGTTTGTTCAGAGATGAACCTCAACCAGACTGTAGAATTACCTGTTTATTCCCCAAATATACTAACAAGATGGAACATATGCTGCACAAACTTGACATCCATAAGGTACAATTCAATTTTTTTAGACAGGACTAAAGACTTTTAGAAATCAGAAGCTTTTTTCTTTTTTAGATTCAAAGAAGAAAAGAAGGTAGGTAAACCCCTCTTGTCAAAATGGGTGCCAGATTGCATTTCCTTCACATATAGCTCTGGGCACATGCCACTTAATCATAAAGTAAAGGCCCACTCAACTAGAGCTGTTTCCACATCTTCAGCCTTTCTGGTTAAGCTACCTGTAGATTCCATTTGTGCAGCAGCCATGTGGTCTACACCTCATACCTTTATCACTCATTACAAATTGGATAGGGTCTCCAGGAACAGAGCCTCCTTTGGTTCCATGGTTCTGAGGAATATACTTCCCTAAGCCACCCAAGAAAGATGGTGCTTGGGACGCTAACCCATCAGTGAGAATTAAGGCGAGATAGAGCATCTACACATATAGAAGTTATGTACTCACCATAACGTTCCATGTGAGTTGTTCATCTCTCCGTCATTCTTACGTCCCACCCACCAACCCCCTACCATGAATTTCTTGAGGACCGGGAAGTTGAGACAAATCTTGGTGATATTTTGTCCTTATCTACTGTATTCTTATTTTTCTTACCAGGATAGTTACCTATCAGTATAGTTGTCTGCAAACAAGATCTGAGGGAAGCACCACTGCATCATGGGATAGGGAGTAGGCCACGAGCAGCTTGAAGAACTTGAGCTTTTGTATTTGACCGAGTTGCTCCGAACCCATCAGTGAGAATGAAGGCAAGATGAACAACTCACATGGAACGTTATGATGAGCACATAACTTTTTTTTTTTTTTTTTTTTGAGTGGCATAGGTTTGGATGGCAGTAAGAATGAGGAAAAGGAAATTCTTACTTGCATTTACTGATTAGCATAAAAATGCAAAAAAAGTCCATCTTTGCATTTATTGTTTGCCATAAAGAAATGAGGAAAAAAAAAATGGAGACTGAGTTCATGCAATCTAGCAGCAAGGCAATGTTCACATATTGGGTGGTTGGGTGGAGTGAAATTAGATCCATGGGGTCACTACAAAGTTATGAGTAACTCATTAATGGCTGCTGTTTTTAAGCATATCTAAGCCGTATGTAACATCTACTTAAGCTGTTCTGCCTATTTCATAATACAGAGTGCATCTTTTCTATTTACCAGTGGAGGTCATGAAGGTGGGGAAAGTCCTTTGTATTTGTATTGTTTTGTGACATTTCCAGAATTGTTGTTCATCTGATTGTATTGTTAGATGCAAAAGTTGATGTTCTTCATGTTTCACTGTTGCAGTCATTACATTTGAGTTATCTGCTTGCAGGTAGCCCTTAGTCAGCCTGATTATCAAAGTCTTGGGTCCTGCGTCGGTTGCTGTCTCTTCTTCCATGACGTCGGGTAGTCAGGGGTATAAAGCATGCAGCCGACGCCATTACATCAGTCTTTCTTGCCGTGAGGTGCTCGAAGCAGAAGCAGTTCACAAGTGCCGGTTGACCAACTCCTGAAATTTTCGTTTTGAAGTTTCAGAACCAAAGTCTTCAAAAAAGCTAAGTACCCCGTTGGGGATCCTTTTTCTTGCTCTAAACCGATGGCAGTAAAAGTTAATTGCATTACTTGTGGAAAGCAAATACTTCATAAAGATTTTCATTCGTACTGCATTCCTTGTTTAGGCCCAGACCACGACATCCCTTGCTGTTGGTTTTGTGCTTTATTCAATCCTCGAACTATCCGTCTTTGGTTCATTTTTGCATCAAACTATTTCGGTATTTGGTTTAATTATCCAGAAATGGCTTTGGTAAGCCATCCGACTACTAACATTCTGCATAGGACCAAAGCTGCCTACGACGCTTCAGTTAAGCTAGTCACCAGTTCACCAGTACTCAATGAGGTGCTTTCACAGCCCCTGATACCCGCTACTTCAGATTCACAGGCCTCTACTGAGACCCATTCGGAGTCTGGTATGCTGCGAGATGATGCTTCGACTGTGGAACCTGCGGACGTCTCTACTTTGGATGGGTCCAGAGCCTCTGTGCAGGCACCAGCTTCTGAGGGTGTATTCAGGCCTACTGATTTGCATATCAGACTGACGCCATCTTCTTCAAGGCCTACAGCTTGGTCCACACCTAGAAAACCGACATCCAAACCGCATGGTCAGGCCCTTATGCTTAAAAAACAAATGATAAGAATGTCTGAAGACCTTATTACTCTAATTAGGGGAAGCCAGACTTCTCCCTCTAAGAGACCTAGAGCTGATTTTCCTTCAGATTTTTCTGATCAGGATTCTGAAATTTCTGTTTCTTCTGATGACCAAGATTTGCCCTCGTCTACCTGTGAGGATTCTGATACGGAGGACTCTAGTCCCTCTGCTTTCCCTCCAGAAGATTTGTCTTTCGGTGAAACTTTGCACACTCTTAGGGAGCATTTCCGCTGGGAAAGCCAGGATTACTCTGACTCCAAAAAGAGTTCCTTTTTAAAAATCCTACTGCGACCCAGCGACCATTTCACAGAGACCCAAAGGCATTAAGGCTACTATTGCCAAAAACCCTACACCCTCTGATAGAGATTCCAGGGCCCTGGACAGATGGGGTAAGAAGGTATACACTTCTGCTACTGTGGCCATTAGGGCATTAAAGTGTCAGCAGCATATTATTGGATTACTTAAACAGAAAATGATGTTGTTTCCTGACTGTGCTGAAAATAAAGAATTACAGGATTTTATGCATTCTGCTGAACAAGTTGGTAAACATACTTTGCAATGTGGTTTTGACTCCTTAGAGGCATCTTGCAGGGCTGCTGTCACTGGGTCTGTTCTTAGAAGGCATGCTTGGCTTAAGGAGCAAACTATGCCAGATCATGTTAAAGCTAAATTACTGGATGCTGCCTTAAACCAACACTGCCTGTTTGGCAACAGAGCAGAAGTAGTACTTAAAAAGATGGAGGAAAAAGCTAAATCTATGCAAACTGTTAAAGATTTCTTGCAAGTACAGCCTCCCAGATTTAGTAGGTATTGGCCTTCTAAGAATTGGTCCTTTCCAGTCTTTTCCAGGCCTTCTCAGTCCAAACCCAGGAACAGCAGACCACCTAGATTACAGTCTCAAGGTACTCTCAGACCTAAGCAGTGGGGAGCTCCCACTTCCAAAGCTGGAAGTAGTAAGACACCCCCCCATGGTAAACTGTCACAATGACTTAACCTTAAATCTTCCAATCCCTGCTCAGCTGACTGCTCCTTTAGGGGGAAAGATCACCCTGCATGCAAAAACTGGGAACTCATTACCCAAGACAAATGGGTTTTAAATATAGTTTCCCAAGGATACAGATTCCACTTCCACACCTTAGCAACCCCAAACGGTTGGCCAGACCTACACCCAAATCAGTGGGCAGAGGCTCAACAGCAGGTTCTCTCTCTTCTAAGTATTAGGGCTATTCATCTTGTCCCAGCAGAAGAAAGGGGTAAAGGTTTTTACTCAAGACTTTTCCTGGTACCCAGAAAAGACTGCTCCTGGCGTCCTATCCTGGACCCGTCTATCCTAAACACCTTTTTGGTAATCCCAAAATTCAAAATGCTAACTCTTCATCAGCTGCTTCCCATGCTAGGCAAAAATGCCTGGTTGGCAACATTGGACTTAAAGGAAGCTTACTTGCACATCCCAATAAGGGAATCTTGCAGAAAATACCTATGCTTCAGAGCAGGCTACATGCACATCAGTTCTCTGCACTGCCCTTTGGCTTCTCTACTGTGCCCAGGGTATTCACAAAGTGCCTAGCTCCAGTCATTGCATTTTGCAGGCAAAGAAATATTCAAATATACCCATACCTGTACGATTGTCTAATTCAGGCAGAAATCCAGGACATACTATTAAGTCATCTGGCATTTGTAAAGAAACTTCTAACCTCACTGGGGTACACCATAAACAAAAATAAATCTCACCTAGTACCCTGCCAAGTTGTATTCCTGGGAGCAAGCTTGAACACAACTTCCCAGATGGCCTACCTCACGCCAGAGAAACAAGTTTATTTGACAGCCTACTTCAAACTAGTGGCCACAAAGACCCAGCTATCTGCAAGGAAAATACTGCAAGCCCTGGGGTTCATGGCCTCTTGCATCCTACTAATTCCATATGCAAGACTACATATGAGGAGACTACAATGCTATCTAAAAAGCCTATGGTGTCAACATTCTCAGGACCTGGAATCAGTGATTCCTATCATTCCTTGTATAAATACAGAGTTCCTTTGGTGGGCAGAGGTCTGCTACCACAACAAGGGACTGCCATTCACTCTACCCCCTGCCGACCAAATCCTAACAGACGCATCAGACTATGCATGGGTGGGCTCACTTGGCAGGGCAGTCCATTCAGGGCAAATGGAACCAGAGTCAAATGCACCTGCATATCAATCAAAAATAAATGTTAGCTGTACAGAATTCTCTGACAGCCTTCAAGGACCACATTCTTCCAGGACAATTACTGGTAAAGACGGACAACACCACTGTTATGTGGTACATAAGCAGGGGGGAACCCACTCATACCCTCTCTGCAGACTAGCCATGGCTCTGTGGAACACAGCCTTGAGCTACCAAGTGCACCTACAAGCTCAGTTCCTGCCAGGAAAGCTAAATTCACTGGCAGACGACCTAAGCAGAAAATCTCATGGACCCACACGAGTGGAAACTGGAACCAAAGATATTCAGCATTTTGAGAAACAAATGGGGGACCCCAGAGATGGACCTGTTTGCCTCCCCTCAGAACTACCAATTGGACAAATTCTGCACAAGGACTCCTCCCAGACAAGCTTGGAAAGTGGATGCCCTGTCCTTCACCTGGGAAATTCTCTCAGTTTATGCCTTTTCCCCCTCTGCCTCTCCTCTCGAAAGTTCTACTAAAGATCAAACAGGACAAATCAAGGACAATACTCATTGCACCAGACTGGCCACCCAACACTGGTGTACCCCCTCTTGTGCAGTATGTCACTGCTGGAACCATAGCACCTGCCTGAGACCCCTTCCCTGCTGTCCCAGCAGGAGGGCCAGATTCTGCACCCCCAGCTTCAAACCCTGAACCTTGCAGCCTGGCTAATTACCTGAGCTCTCCAATACCATCCCTCAGTAAGCAAGTGCTGGATGTCATTCTGGAGGCAAGGAGGCCTAGTACTAGAAAATCCTATGCTGAAAAGTGGAAAAGATACTGATCCTGGAGCCAGACTCAAGGGATGGGCACAACAGTGCCCAGCTTACTGCATATTCTTCAATACTTAACAGAGATGCTCCACAAGGGTCTTTCCTTCTCTTCTATTAAAATTCATGCCTCAGCCATTTCAGCACATTGTAATACTGAGCCACCCCTCTTCTCTCACCCCCTGCTGAAGCAATTCCTCAGAGGGGCGAAAAAAATAAGACCACCCAGGAGAGCCCCTACTCCAGCCTGGGACCTTAACTTTGTATTGGAAAAGCTGACTCTACATCCTTTTGAGCCAGCTGCAACTGCAGAGTTGAAATTCCTTTCTTGGAAAACGGCCTTCCTTCTAGCCATCACTTCAGCAAGAAGAGTGGATGATTTACAGGCCCTCATGGCAGTGGAGCCCTTCATCATCTTCCATGCAGACAGGGTGTCCCTCAGGACCAATCCTTCCTTTATGCCCAAGGTGGTATCCAGTGTGGCCCTTAATCAGTCCATTCATTTGCCAGCCTTCTTTTCTAATCCACAGAACAAAGGAGAACGAATACTGCTCTTTTTAGACGTGCACAGACAACTGAGATTTTATTTGGACAGGACTAAGCCTCTCATGAAAACTGAACAGCTGCTAGTTGCCTTTGCTGCAGGGGCAGATGAGAAGGCCATTTCAAAGCAAACCATTTCTAAGTGGATAAGCCACTGCATTCATTTCTGCTATAAGCACCATGGAAAACCTACCACACGGGATAAGATCACATTCCACCATGGCTGCATCTACTTCAACAGCCTTTCTCAGAGGTGTTCCTACCAGGGACATCCTAGAAGATGCTACCTAGAGTTCTGTTCATACCTTCACCAAGCACTACCACTTGCCTATTTTTTCTAAATCCAGAGCTGGTTTTGCCACTGCTGTCTTGCAGGGCCTAATAGCTGGTCCTAATGCTCTCTAATTTCTTCCTCCCTTCCTTAGCTTTGGAAATCTACCCAAATGTAATGACTGCAACAGTGAAACACGAAGAACCTAGTACAGTTGTGTACACTTGCCATAAATGTAGATGTTTGAGTGTATTCACTGTTGCAGTCCTGGTTACCCTCCCTCTAGCCCCCTGACTTCTATTGGCTATTCCTCTCTTCTTGTTTACTGTATTTAAGCTTTCTGGTGTATTTGCTTTTTGTTGGAGGTGTAACCTTGTGTATAATTGCTTCCCATTATGGGGGCACCTGACATCTGGGGCAAGAAAAACTGATGTAATGGCATCGACTGCATGCTTTATACCCCTGACTACCTGTCGTCATGGAAGAAGAGACAGCAACCGATGCAGGACCCAAGACTTTGATAATCAGGCCGGCTGACGGCTATCTGCAAGCAGATAACCCAAATGTAATGACTGCAACAGTAAATACACTACAGCTACATTTATGGTAAGTGTACACAACTGTACTTTGTACAGAGTTTTCGTTCAAAACAGAAATATATAACCCTTTAGGAGATGCAGAGGAGGGAGGAGAAGCTTTATGACATTGTCAAAAATCAGAGCAAGAAGGAACTGAGCAGTGACAAGCAGGAGCCAGTTCATGGAGCAACTTAGAAAGATAATATCAAGCAGTACTTTAGAGAATTTCTTGACCTTGCTTCATGTATCTCTCACAAATATCCACATAAATAAAAACTCAGATGAGCACTGGTCCTATCTAAAGGAGTCCGTCTTGACTCTGATTTTAGATTTTTCTTTGCATCCCACTTGCATCATCTCATTTAGCACAAGGGTGGTACCATCTTCATTTAGCAGTTCTCACAACTGTAGGCCACTGCTTCCTTTCCATAATTGTTTTGTAGCAGTTTGCTTTTTTTTATTTTTTCCCTTGGTTATCAGTTGAAGTATCTGTTTTGGTTGGGCCTAAACCACAATGTTTGAAGTATTGCTTCACCTACCTTAACAGTAGTCTTGACAAGCTGAGAAGTTTCATCTTGTAGCAGTCCTGCTATAGTACAAAATGGTTCCTGTGTCTGCTTCCTCCTGTATCACAAGCACAATTTCTGAAGAGTTAAAAGAAAACTTTTGGGGAAGTACTAGGACAATTAAGGCTGTGGGTTGTTCTTCCCACAGGTAAAGCAGCAAATTTGAGGAGAGGAGACTAGCCTTAAACTGGAGCGAACACATCAAAGCAAGATGTCCTTCAAGAATGCAACTGCAGTCATAACATATGGGTTGTCCTGCCTCAGGCAGCCCTTGGTCGGCCAAATTCCAAAGTCTGGGTCCGGCGTCGGCTGGTGTCGCCTCCTCTCCGACGTCACCACGGCTGGAGTATAAAGGCATCGGCCAACGCCATCTTCTCCAGTCTTTCTTGCCGCGCGGTGCCCGAAGCAGAAGCAGTTCGCAAGTGCCGGTCGGTCAGCTCCTGTGTTTTCAGTACCGAAGTCATCTAAAAGCTAAATACCCCGTTGGGGAACATTTATTCTTGCCTCAGCCGATGTCAGAACAAATTGAGAAAGTTAATAATTGTTTGTCTTGTGGTAAACAAATACCTCATAAGGACTTCCATTCTCTCTGCCTTCCCTGCCTGGGCCCAGACCACGACGTCTCGGCCTGTGCTGCCTGTGCTCGCTTTAATAAGCGCACTCTCAGGCGCCGGACAGAATTCGCCAAGGACTTTTTCGGTGAATCTTTCACGTATATCATGCCGTCGGATCAACCGACAACCCAATCTGCTAAAAAACGCAAGGACCGGGACCGGCATCCTCGGCCCGCGTCCACTACCAATGCTACTCCCAAACCCTCTGCTAGTGCTCCGGTCCCTTCGGAAGTGGTAAATCTACCGCTCCAGGCCGACGACACAGCGTTAACACGACCTTCGGTCTCGGAGATCTCTCCGGTGCCGGTTGTTGATTTTCCTCCGGAAACCGAAGTTCTGGATCTACCCGACACCATTTCTGTGGACAAGGTTACGCCTGCACGTGGGGCTGCTAGGCCTCCTGTTTCCATGTCAATCAAGGCCTTTGCACGTGCTAAGGCCGCCAGTCAGGCCAAGGCCCATCCTAAACCTACTGCCCAGGCCCCTACTTCTGATAGGCAGATCATGTCTCTGGCTGCTGATCTTATTTCCCTTATCAGGGGGTCTCAGCCTCATCCGGACAGGGGTTCTCAGCCACCTGCAGAGAAAAGGCCTAGAACTGAGCAGGCGGACGACCTGTCTTCGGATGAAGCCTCTGGGGATTCTGAACATTCTGATACCCAAGAAGAATCCTTCCAGGCCTACGAGGACTCTGATGCTGAGGAATCAATTCCCTCTGCCTCCCCTCCAGAGGATTTCTCATTTGGTGAAGTCCTGCATTCCATGAGGGAACATTTTCAATGGCAGGGTCAGGAATTCTCTGACTCCAGGAAAAGGCTTCGTACCTTCCTCAAGCTTCCCCAGCACAGACCTTTGGCTATTCCACCTGTTATGGATGTTTTGGATGATGTTTTCTCTGACTCCAGTGCTAACCCTGATTCTCTTCCTCCGGCTCCTGTCAAGCCGGACAGATATTATAGGGTCCCTGACACTCATAAGCACCTTTTTAAGGCCCACTCTGTGGATCTAGAAACTATTTCACAGGGCCCCAAGGGAGTGGCTACCTCCTCTGCCAAAAACCCACTGCCAGCGGACAGAGAAGCTAGGTCCCTGGAGAGATGGGGTAAAAAAGTATATACCTCTACTACCCTAGCCATGAGGTCACTAAACTGCCTTTTTCACATGTTTCAGTACCAGGGTTTTCTCCTGGATGATTTACAGAAAAAGTTACTCTCCTGAGCCAATTGACAAGAAGGCATTGCAGGGTCATATACATAACACTCAGCAGGTTAATAACCATTTTCTTCAGTGTGGTTATGATGCACTGGAAGCTTCATGTAGGGCAGCTATGACTGGGGCTGTGATACGTAGACATGCTTGGTTAAAAGATCAGTCTTTGCCTGACCATGTTAAAGTGAAGTTACTTGATGCACCTTTGGAAAAACAGAAGCTTTTTGGTGCTAATGCACAAGATGTATTGAAATCCATAGAGGAAAAAGCAAAGTCAGTACAGACAGTCAAGGATTTCCTTCAGGTTCAGCCACCCAGATTCAGCAGAAACTGGCCCTCAAAGAATTGGTCCTTCCCCGGCTCAGACAAGTTTCAAAGGGGAAAAAGCAGACGTGCCCGAGGTAGAGGGCAATACCAAGGATCTTACAGGGGCCGCCAATGGCAACCTCCAAATCAAAGAAGTGGCGCAGACAGTTCAGCTGCACCACAAGGACAATCACAATGACTTGACTTTCGTTCCGCCTACAAAGGTTCAAAGAGAAGCACCCTTGGGCGGAAAATTATCCTTATTCTCACAAAACTGGCATATCTTAACCAAGGACAACTGGATTCTGGATTTGATAGACAAAGGTTACAGATTCCACTTCCACACATTACCAGTAAGACAAGGCATGCCAAATCTGCCACATCATCAAAGGGCAGAGGCACTCTCTCAAGTTTCCAAGCTGTTAAGTATAAAAGCAATAGAAAGGGTTCCTCCTCAGGAGCAAGGCCAGGGATTTTATTCAAGGCTGTTCCTTGTTCCAAGAAAAGAAAACAAATGGAGACCCATACTGGACTTGTCATCTCTAAACACTTTTCTCATAGTGCCAAAGTTCAAAATGCTGACGTTGCAGCAACTCCTTCCCATGCTGGGCAAGGGGTCTTGGCTGGTCACTCTGGACCACAAGGAGGCATATCTGCATGTCCCAATCAGACAAAGCTGCAGAAGATACCTCAGATTTCTTCCAGGGACAGAGCATTATCAATTCTCAGCATTGCAGTTTGGCTTATCTACTGCGCCCAGACTGTTCACGAAATGCCTGGCATCAGTAGTGGCACACTGCAGACTGCAGGGGATTCAAATATACCCCTATTTGCACGACTGCCTCATACAAGCAGACAACAAGCAAACCTTAAAAGAAAATTTGGACTATGTCATGCATCTACTACAGGCCTTGGGATACACAGTCAACATTCAGAAGTCAAAACTACTGCCATCCCAACAGATTATCTTTTTAGGAGCCAAACTGGACACAGAAAACCAAATGGCCAACCTCACAGAGGAAAAACAGCAGCATTTACCAGAGTACTTCAAAGGCCTAGCAAAACTCCCCCAGCTGACTGCAAGGAAAATCCTGCAGGCCCTGGGGTTCATGGCATCTTGCATCCTTCTGATACCTTTGGCAAGACTTCATATGAAAAAGCTGCAATGGTATTTAAAAAACATATGGTCTCAACACAGCCAAAGCCTAGAGGACATAATTCCACTTATTCCATGTCTGCAAAAAGAATTTTTATGGTGGGCTCAAGCCAGTCAGCTAAACAAAGGCATGTCGTTCAACAGACCTCCAGCAGGCCAAATGATTACAACAGATGCCTCAGACCATGGATGGGGGGCGCACATGGAGGGCAGATGCATTCAAGGGCAATGGACCCCAAAGGAAAGATATCTGCACATAAACCAAAAGGAAATGTTGGCAGTGATACATGCCATCGAGACTTTCGAAGAATCACTACAACAAGGACATTTGCTAATAAGGACAGACAACACCACTGTCATGTGGTACATAAACAAGCAGGGAGGCACTCATTCTTATCCCCTCTGCAGACTAACAATGCTTCTCTGGGAAAAATCCCTGAGCCTGAAGATACATCTACAATCCCAGTTTGTACCAGGCAAGGACAATGTACTGGCGGACAACCTGAGCAGAAATTTCATGGATCCACACGAATGGATGCTGCACCCTCACATTTTCTCTCAACTGACAAAGACATGGGGGAGACCGGATGTAGATCTTTTCGCTTCCCACTTAAATCATCACCTGGAAAAGTTCTGCACAAGGACTCGCCATCCTCTAGCCTGGAAAACGGATGCTCTCTCCTTCAGCTGGAATTCTCAAAAAATTTATGCATTCCCTCCTCTGCCTCTGCTGACCAAGGTGATACTGAAGATCAAAGCAGAGCAACCAACAGGTATCTTCATAGCTCCAGACTGGCCAAGGCAACACTGGTACCCATTGCTATTGACCATAACACGGACCAAACCATGGCCTCTGACCCTATGGCCCCTGCTCCTAACACAACACAATTAGAGGACTGTACATCAAGACCTGAAATCATTGCATCTGACAGCCTGGAGGCTAACATGACTCCTCCGCCTAACTCTCTTTCAAAATCAGTTCAAGAAATCTTGCTGGAAGCACGCAGACCTTCCACCAGAAAAACATATTCAGCCAAGTGGAAGAGGTTCAGCATCTGGAATGCCAACAGGGGTCAGGACACAGCATTACCGAGTATACCTCAGATTTTAGAATACTTGGCGGAATTACTGCATACTGGACTATCATACTCTTCAATAAATATTCATGCCTCAGCAATCTCAGCAAAATACAATTGTGACCCTCCAGTGTTTTCTCACCCTTTGTTAAGACAGTTTCTAAGAGGAATAAAGAATATCAAACCTCACAGAAAACAGCCAGTACCTGCGTGGGACCTCAATTATGTGTTGGAAAAATTAACTCTTCCTCCATTTGAGCCAGCAGCAAGTTCAGAAATGCAATTTCTTTCATGGAAGACGGCATTCCTATTGGCAGTCACATCTGCAAGAAGAGTTTCGGAGATACAGGCACTCATGGCAGAGCCTCCCTTCCTCATTTTTCATCAAGACAGAGTTTCTCTAAGAACCAATCCTACATTCATGCCCAAAGTTATTTCCAGGGTGTCTGTAAATCAAGCTATTCACCTGCCTACATTCTTCCCCAATCCGCAAAATAGGGGGGAAAAGCTACTGCATACTTTGGACATACACAGACAACTACGTTACTACTTGGACAGAACTAAGGCCACCAGAAAGTCTGACCAACTGTTTGTAGCCTATGCTGCTGGAGTACAAGGAAAAGCAATCTCCAAACAAACAATTTCAAAATGGATTGGACATTGCATCAGATTCTGCTATTCTTTCCATGGAAAAGGTGTGCCAGCCAATATTAGGCCACATTCCACCAGAGCTATAGCCACTTCCACAGCTTTCTTAAGAGGAGTGGCAACAAAGGACATTTTAGAGGCTACTACATGGAGCTCCGTGCATACATTTACCAAACACTACAACCTGCCATTATATTCCAGATCCCGAGCAGGCTTTGCTTCGGCAGTCCTGCAGGGGATTTTAGCTACACCATCCTTATCCTAGTTCCAACCACCCCCAGCTTGGCTATGGTATTCAACCCATATGTTATGACTGCAGTTGCATTCTTGAAGGACATAGTACAGTTTTGTACCTACCATAAATGTAGATGTCCGATAGATATGCAACTGCAGTCGGATTTTCCCTCCCTCCTACCCCTCTGTATCCTTATTTTTGGGTCCCTACCCCCCTTTTCCCTTTAGCTGGGGGTATTCCTATGGTGTATCTGTTTATTACTGTTGTGCATGTTTGGGATTATTTTTATCCATTTACCAAATTTAGCCTTCCTAGGAGGGCACCTGGCATCTGGGGCAAGAAACACTGAAGAAGATGGCGTCGGCCGATGCCTTTATACTCCAGCCGTGGTGACGTCGGAGAGGAGGTGACACCAGCCGACGCCGGACCCAGACTTTGGAATTCGGCCGACTGAGGGCTGCCTGAGGCAGGACAACCCATATGTTATGACTGCAGTTGCATATCTATCGGACATCTACATTTATGGTAGGTACAAAACTGTACTACTTCTCTACTAAGTCCAGGGAGTCATCTCCCCACAGCATCCCACAACCATTGAAAGTAAGTGCACAAATCCAGACTAGGTAGTCATTCCAGATTCTGATGCTGCAGTCTCTTGTATATATTCTGTGGAGGTTAATGAACAGATCTGGAACAAGTGGCTCATACTTATTCAGATGTTTTTGGAAAGGCCCTGTTGATGTTTATTCCATTGTTATTTTTTGCCTGTTCTGAAATCATTTGTCAATCACCTCCAATTCATAGTTCACTTCTTAGAGCATGTGTCCTGGAAACCTTCCGTTCACTAGTGTTGCCTGTCCCACAAACAGAACCACTACTGTTGTAGACCTGGCTTATGGAGACCACTGTCTACCCCACAGTCAGTCAGGTAGCATTGCTGACTCCCTGGGCACTAGCTTCCCCATAGTTTCTTTGTAGTGCTATACATCAGTCTAGTGCACCAGTAGTTTGAGCTTGCATTTAGTTGTGTGTTTCACTTAGGCTGTTCTAAAGACTTTTGACCAGTTATTCATGCCAAACTTACTGACATCTTTACCACTGACACCAGTGTCCCATGATGAACTTGATGCAGGATTGGACTGATGATTGCCAAGGCACAAATGATAGTGGTCCATGTGATCTTCATTTTCTCCACAAAGGTACGAGAGGCAGTGAGGCTAGAAACATTTGAAGACATCAAGCTATCCTCTAAAAGTAGGGAGAGACCTCATTTTATTTTTTTCTTGGAGAAAGAATGTCTTTACCTTGACTCCCTATGACTCAGATTCTCAAGAGTAGGTGGATGGATCTGCCTCCATTCTACAGCTGGTATTTAACTGGAAGTATACAAAAAAGGTGCTGTATGCTTAAATTAGTTATCACCCATAGCTCTTTGTGGTGTACAGACCTTTTCTGGGTCTGACTTTTTAACTAAGTGACTTACTAGTTTATAATCTGCAGAAGTAGAAAGGACTAGGGTTATTTATAAAATGACACTAAGATTGTTGATCAAGGATGTCCTTCAGTTGAAAAGCCTTGATTGCATTATGTTTTTTAAGATGATTTTCAGAAAATACTGTGGAATGCAAGGGTATGTGCGTGCAGGCTGTAAGAGGTGCAGCATTCCACACCACATAAGTGTTAATGAGTTAAAGTAAGCAACTAACTTTTTAAACATATTTGGCCAATTATTTCCACCAGAAACAGTTCAGTGGTGCAGAGAAACCTTGAGGAACTTGTAGTGTATCCATTGCTTACTGGTGTCTTCCAGATAACTTGCGGTAGGTGGCCAGGAAGGCAACTCATTTCTGTGTTATACCTGAAAACTCACCTCTTTTCTCAAAAAACTGCTTTGTAGGCAAAATTACTTCCTAGAAGGTACAGGATCTGTAGTCAGAGTTAAGTTTCTCCTGTGGTGGTCAACAAGACTGGGAAGTGCATACATCGGACAAGCTGAGAAAGTGTACCTTCACAGGAGGCATCTTGCCAGTGAGAGCTTTTAAAGGTTTATCTCTGATGGTCAGTATCAGTAGTTGCTGATCTGTGATGCAACAGGGAAGTTAGAGTGACTCCTTTTCCTACAAGATGTACAGAAAACAAGACATCTGCAAAATTCATTGAAAAAGGCTGCATCTTACATGCGCAGAACAAGTTCTGCTTTATTAATTAGAACAAGCTGCTTGAGTTTCACCAACCTGCTTCATGTCAATGTATACACAAAATCAGCTGAGAGTTTTTAAAAAGTATTTTCGCAGAGAGCAAGCTACTCTACATCCCTTCCTGGCATGGGTGTTCTGCACCTTCACTTTATAGTTTCATAGGTGTTTACTAGACTAATGACAACAAGGATCTTTTTATGTCTATACATCCCACATCTCTGACAAGATGTTCATCGTGCATACAGCTCCAGTCATTACAGATGGGTTATCCTGCCATCAGGCAGGTCCTCGGTCGGCCGAATTCCAAAGTCTAGGTCTGGCGTCAGTTGTCGTCGCTTCTTCCCTGACGTCAGTGTGGCAGGGGTACAAAAGAGGCAGCCGACGCCATTTTCTTCAGTCTTTCTTGCTGCGCGGTGCCCGAAGCAGAAGCAGTTCGCAAGTGCCGGTCGGCCAGCTCCTGAGATTTACGAAAGTATTTCAGCCGAAGTCTTCTTGAAAGGTAAGTACCCCGTTGGGGAAACTTTTCTTGCCTCAGACCGATGTCAGACAAAGTTAATAATTGCATTTCATGTGGGAAGCAAATACGCAGAAGGATTTCCACTCTTTCTGTATACCTTGCTTAGGCCCAGACCACGACGTCTCAGCCTGACGTTTTTGTGCTAGATTCAACAAGCGCACTATTAAGCGCCGGGCGGAGTTCGCCCTTCATTATTTTGGCAAAAAATGTAATTGTCATGTCGTTGGATACTCCGACTCCAGTTTTGAGCAAAAGACGCAAAGATAAGGACCGACATCCGAGGTCCGCACCGACTACTGAGACCACGCTTAGGCCGACTACCGGTTCTCCGGTTCTCAGCGAGGCGCCTACGCAGCCCCTGAGTATCGATGAAACTACATTACCAGTGGCTTCAGTACCCGAGGTCGCAGGCTTCTCGGTCCCCATTCCTACTGCAGATACCGACGCCACTCTTGGCGGGGAAACTCAGAATTTAGACAGGCCTGCCATTTCTGAAGGCGTCTTCAGGCCTTCCTCCTTCTCTATTAAATCTTTCACTAAATCTAAAGCAGCCATGAAAACCAAAAAACAGGGTCCTCAGACCTCCTCTCAAGGCCCCATGCCTAAAAAGCAGATGCTTAAAATGGCTGAGGATTTGATTACTCTTATCAGGGGTTCTCAACCCCCCTCTGACAAAAGACCCAGATTAGAGGAAGACTACCCTTCCTCAGATCAAACTTCTATTACCTCAGAACACTCTGAGGACCAGGATTACGCCTATTCCCCTTTCGAAGACTCTGATGTTGAGGAGTCTATTCCCTCGCCCCCCCCCCCCCCCCCGAGGACTACTCTTTTGGGGAAACCCTACATACATTCAGGGAACACATTCACTGGGAAGGCCAAGATTACTCCGATTCCAAGAAAAGGCTCAGGGAATTTCTACTGCTCCCCCAGCATAGGCCCCTGGCTATCCCTCCTGTTTTAGATATTTTGGATGATGTGTACACAGAAGCCAGCCTTAATCCAGATTCTTTACCTCCAGCTCCTGTTAAACCAGACAGGTATTACCGGGTTCTTGATTCTCACCAGTTCCTATATAAAAGCCATACTGCTGACCCAGAAACTATTTCACAGGGTCCCAAGGGAATTAAGGCCTCTACTGCTAAAAACCCATTACCTTCAGAGAGATATTCCAGAGCATTATAAAGGTGGGGGGAAAAGGTGTATACCTCGGCCACTTTAACCATGAGGGGCATTAAACTGTCAATTCCATATGTTAAAGTATCAACAGTTTTTGTTATCTCAGTTGAAAAGCAAAATGACACAACCAGAACAACCAGACTTGAAAGAGTTGCAGGATTTGTTGCGTGGTGCAGAGCAAGTGGGTAAACATACCTTGCAGTGTGGTTTTGATGCTTTAGAGGCCTCATGTAGAACTGCTGTTACGGGGACTGTTATACGTAGACATGCTTGGCTCAAAGAGCAGACCTTACCAGATCATGTCAAAGCAAAATTATTAGATGCACCACTTCAAAAAGATGTATTGTTTGGTGTTAAAGCTGAGGAGGTACTAAAGAAAATGGAGGAAAAAGCAAAATCAATGCAAACAGTGAAAGATTTCCTGTAGGTACAACCTCCACGTTTCAGCAGAAACTGGCCTTCAAAAAATTGGTCCTTTCCAGCCACGGACAGACCTCAAAGGGGCAGATACAGATGCCCAAGGGGTAGAGGGCAACCTCAAGGATCTTACAGAGCAAGATAGTGGCAAGCACCAACCACAAGAGGTGGAGAAGATAGATCACAGTCATTTAGAAAACAGACACAATGACTTCCCCCTATACCTGCCAAGCAAAGCTTTAATGGCAGCACCTTTGGGCGGAAAACTGGCATTATTCTCAAAAAATTGGCATATTGTCACAAAAGACAAATGGATTCTGAACATTATAGACAGAGGCTACAGGTTCCACTTTCACACCCTTCCAAAAATGAGAGGCATGCCAAACCTGCCACAAAATCAAAGGGCAGAGGCACAAAAACAAATTTCCGCTCTCATGGACATGAAAGCGATTCAAGAGGTACCTGCAAAAGAACAAGGTCAAGGTTTTTATTCCAGACTATTCCTGGTACCAAGGAAAGACAAAGATTGGAGACCTATCTTAGACCTATCCATCCTAAACACATATCTACAGGTGCCAAAATTCAAGATGCTCACATTACAGCAGCTTCTTCCCATGCTGGGCAAGGAGTCTTGGCTGGTAACATTGGACCTCAAGGAGGCATACCTGCATGTCCCTATCAGACAAGATTGCAGAAGCTACCTCAGATTTCTTGCAGGTTCAACCCATTACCAATTCTCTGCTTTGCCCTTTGTCTACTGCGCCCAGAGTGTTTACGAAATGCCTGGCATCAGTAATCGCCTTCTGCAGACTACAAGGAATACAAATCTACCCATATCTGGATGACTGCCTGATCCAAGCGGACAGCAAGGACATACTATTGCAGCATCTGGCATTTGTAATAAAACTGTTAAACTTCCTGGGATACACAGTCAACAAAAAGAAATCAAAACTAATACCCTCTCAACAAATAATTTTCCTGGGTGCCAGCTTGAATACAGCCACCCAGATGGCCTACCTCACGCCAGACAAACAAGGGCAACTGTCTCAATACTTCAGCAAAATGGCAAGTTTCACCAGGCTAACTGCAAGGAAAGTCCTACAGGCTCTGGGATTCATGGCATCTTGCATCCTACTAATTCCATGTGCAAAGCTGCATATGAGGAAGCTTCAGTGGTACCTAAAAAACTTATGGTCTCAACACAGCCACAGCTTGGAAACAATTGTACCACTCATTCCATGCCTTCAAAAGGAATTTTTGTGGTGGGCTCAAGCATGCCAAAGAAACACAGGTCTCCCTTTCTGTGTACCTCAAGCAACTCAAATCATCACAACAGACGCCTCAGACTACACCTGGGGAGCACACATGGCAGATCAGTGCATTCAGGGAAA
Source organism: Protopterus annectens (assembly GCF_019279795.1). Taxonomy (NCBI): domain Eukaryota; kingdom Metazoa; phylum Chordata; order Ceratodontiformes; family Protopteridae; genus Protopterus; species Protopterus annectens. The sequence goes on from NC_056732.1 coordinate 1,442,863,355, forward strand.
ATGGTCCCAAAAAGAGAAGCACCTACACATCAACCAAAAGGAGATGCTAGCCGTGCAAAATGCTATTATGACCTTCAAAGACCTACTGCATCCAGGCCAGCTATTGATAAGGACAGACAACACCACAGTGATGTGGTACATAAACAAACAGGGGGGAACTCATCCATACCCCCCTGTGCAGGCAAGCTATGACCCTATGGAACACAGCACTGGAATTGCAAATTCAACTACAGGCACAATTCCTGTCAGGGAAGGAAAACACACTGGCAGACAACCTAAGCAGAAATATGACAGAGCCACACGAATGGAAGTTGCATCCTCAAGTTTTCACAAAGATAACTCAGGCATGAGGGCAGCCAGACATAGATCTATTTGCTACCCACAGAAATTACCAGTTGAAAAAATTTTGTTCAAGGACCTATGATCCACAGGCCTGGAAAGTGGACGCACTCTTTCAGTTGGACAACATTGACAGTTTATGCCTTCCCGCCTCTTCTTCTACTGACCAAAGTTCTATTAAAAGCCAGAGCAGAGAGGCCGCAAATGATTCTCATTGCTCCAGACTGGCCAAGACAACACTGGTATCCACTCCTGAAGAGCCTGACACATTCCCCACCATGGATCCTACCTCTAGTCCCTCTTCTGTTGTCCCAGCACAACTACAAAACCCTTCACAGCCAGCTCAAAACCCTAAATCTAGCTGCATGGAGAATTCCTTAATTTCCCAACAGACTCTCCTCTCCAAGGAGGTGCACGATGTCATCTTGGAGGCCAGAAGACCTTCTACTAGAAAAGCCTACTCCGCCAAATGGAAACGATTTTGTGCCTGGAATCAAGAAAAGGGCCAGAATCCTTGGGTAATAAATATACCTCAAATTTTACAGTACCTAGCTAAGATGTTATATAGTGAACTTTCCTTCTCCTCCATCAAGATCCACGCTTCAGCCATTTCTGCACAATACAACACAGATCCTCCTTTATTCTCACATCCTCTCTTAAGGCAGTTCCTCAGAGGGGCAAAAAATATAAAACCCCCAAGGAAACCACCAGTCCCTGCTTGGGACCTCAACTTCGTATTGGAAAAGCTGACCCTTCCCCCCCCCCCTTTGAGCCAGCTTCTTCAACAGAACTACAATACTTGTCATGGAAAACAGCCTTTCTTCTGGCTATCACCTCAGCACGCAGGGTTTCAGAGCTACGGGCCCTCATGGCTGTGCAACCATTCATCATTTTCCATCAGGACAGAGTTTCCTTACGAACCAACCCTACCTTTATGCCAAAGGTAGTATCCAGTGTGTAGCTTTGAATCAGACTATCCACTTACCTACCTTTTATCCAAAACCAGAAAAAAAGGGGAAAGACTTCTACATTCCTTGGACATTCACAGACAACTTTGTTATTATTTGGACAGGACAAAGCCATTCAGGAAATCCGAGCAACTCTTTGTGTCCTATGCTACAGGTGCTCAAGGAAAGGCTATTTCCAAACAGACAATTTCAAAATGGATAGCCCACTGCATACGCTTTTGTTACTCACTTCATGGAAAAACTGTGCCTGCATGCATCAGATCCCACTCCACCAGGGCCACAGCTACCTCTGCAGCTTTCCTCAGGGGGGTCCCTACCAAGGACATTTTGGAAGCAGCCACTTGGAGTTCAGTGCACACTTTCTCCAAGCACCATCACCTTCTACTATACTCTAAATCTAGAGCGGGTTTTGCCACAGCAGTCTTGCAGGGCATCCTCGCTCCTCCTAGTTCCACTTAGTGCCTACCACCCTTACTTAGCTTTGGGATTCTTCCCATCTGTAATGACTGCAGCTGTATGCACGATGAACATTGTACCTACCATAAATGTAGATGTTCGAGTGCTCATACAGCTGCAGTCCAGGTTACCCCCCCTCCGTCCCCTCTTAGGACAGGCCTTATGACAAACACCTTATCATACAACCTATTTGGGGTCTTTATGGTGTATTTGCTTGCAACTACTGTTTTTTGATTTTTCTATATTGCATGTTTGCATAACATTATTTTTTGCCTTCCTTCTGGGGGCGCCTGACATCTGGGGCAAGAAAAACTGAAGAAAATGGCGTCGGCTGCCTCTTTTGTACCCCTGCCGCACTGACGTCAGGGAAGAAGCGACGACAACCGACGCCGGACCTAGACTTTGGAATTCAGCCGACCGAGGACCCGCCTGACAGCAGGATAACCCATCTGTAATGACTGCAGCTGTATGAGCACTCGAACATCTACATTTATGGTAGGTACAAAACTGTACTTTCTGGTACCCTTGGTAATTGTAAACAAGTGCTTGGGAGATGAAACGATTACAGACTGCCAGTGTCCATTAGAGACATAGGTGCCAAACAAGGGATGAATTTCCTGTTTCCCATCCAGCTGTCCAAATTACACGAGTTGGGTTAGGGAGGAACTCTGCTTCACATGGATGGAGAATCTGTTCCAGAGAAGGGGTAGTCTCTGGGATACATACCAGTCTCTCCAGCAGGTCTTGTTTGTATCACAGGTAAGGTGCAAGTCTTTAGTAATGGGTAATTTTAGTGCTGTTTGTTTTGCTGATATGCAGGAGGTCCATCAGAGTGGGGTCTAACAATGCCGTGTATGCTAGGCATAGATCTCCCCTCAATAGCCTGTAGGAGATGGAATACAGGGATAGGGCATGTTACTTCTGCCATGTATTCTTTTAGTGATGAACCTCTGCGGACGTTTCAGTTGTTGGAAATGCCTGGTTAGCTACATATGAAAGAGGGCATTATAGTCAATTATACGTCTGATGAATGCAGAATACAGTGGAAAAATTACTTCCTTGGACCTAGAAGCCATATCTTTGTTTATAAGTTGCACAGCATAGATTGATTTCCTCACTACTATAGACGTGTGATGACCAAAGTCTAGATTACTGTATGTGCGCGTATCCCCAACTACTGGGTTAGCTCTTAAGGGTGTATTGTCAATCTGATAGTAACTAGGGGTAGATGACTTCCTGAAGGATACTATTATACATTTCTTAGCATTTGGATGTTCTTCGTTTTCCATTGCTGCAGTCCTTACTATTGGGTATAGTCCACGTCCAGTCGGCCCGAATACCAGAGTATAAGGCTGACGTCGGTCAGGGCGCATTAGACTGACGTCAGTACGTCAGGGTACTAATGCGCATGACCGACGTCATATCCTCAGTCTTTTTTGCCGCATGGTCCGATGCAGAAGCAGTTTTGCGAGTGCAGGTTGGCGTTCTGAAATATTTCCGAAACCGGAGTTTCAGACCGAAACAGAGTTGGCTAAGTACCCCGTTGGGGAACATTTTGGTTTTCTTGCCTCAGTATTTTACCGGATGTCAGAAAAAGTGAATAACTGTATTTCTTGTGGGAAACAGATACCTCATAGGGATTACCATACCTTGTGTATACCTTGTTTAGGGCCTGAGCACGGCGTTGTTGGTTGCCGCTCTTGTGCTAGGTTTAACAAACGCACTATTAAGAGGAGGTTAGACTGTGCCAGGTTAGTGTTTGGGAAGCGTTGCAATTATAAAATGCCGTCGGATGCTCCGGCCCGCTTCGCCCAAGAAGCGCAAGGACAAAACAGTGAAGCCTAGGGTTGATGAACCGCAGTCCCGGACGTCGGTTCTTTAGAAGGCTCAGTGGAGCCAGAGGTTTTGCCAGGAGTTTCCATGGAGTCTCAGGCAGAAACTTTACTGTTACAGGATGTGCCTTCTCAGGAGGTAGGCCAGGCTGAGGGGGCTTCTCAGGTAACTGTTCTTCCCTCTCTTCCCAAGGTAGTTAGAGCCTCTCCTTCTGTTGCCAAAACTTCTTTGAGAGGTAGGCCTAGTTCAGCTTCAGTGGGGACTTCTCCTAGCATTTCGGGTTCTGTACCTAAGAAACATATGCTTAAAATGGCAGAAGATTTGATTACTATGATTAGAGGTTCTATGCCCCCGCCTGATAAGAGGCCTAGGGTGGAACCGGAGTTTGATAGTTTTGAACAGTGTTCAGAGGCTTCAGAGTCTTCTGCGGAAGACTTGCAGGAGTATCCTACTTATTCTGATTCTGATGTGGATGATTCCACTCCTACAGCTTCTCCTCCTGAGGATTTCTCATTTTCAGAGACTCTGCATTCCATGAGGGAGCACTTTAAATGGGAAGGCCAGGATTACTCTGATTCAGGAAAAGGCTTAGGGAATTCTTGTTTTGCCCCAGCATAGGCCCTTAGCTATTCCTCCTGTGTTGAATGTGGTGGAAGATGTTTTTGCAGAGGCTTCCCTGAATCCTGACTCTTTGCCTCCTGCTCCTGTTAAGCCTGATAGGTATTATAGGGTGCCCAAGCTCATAAGTATTTGTTTAAGAGTCCTAGGGCGGACCCAGAAACTATTTCTCAAGGGCCTAAAGGTGTTAAGGCTTCTGTGGTTAAAAATCCTGTTCCCACTGATAAAGAGGCAAGGGCCTTGGATAGGTGGGGAAAGAAAGTGTATACTTCTTCCACTCTAGCCATGAGAGCGTTGAATTGTCAGTTTCACATGCTAAAATATCAGAATTATCTCCTTTCACAATTAAAATCTAAGGTGGATGCTTTGGCGGAAGGTATTGAGTGTAAAGAGTTGCTGGACTTGGTTCATGTGTCTGAGCAAGTGGGTAAGCATTCTTTGCAATGTGGTTTTGATGCTGTACAGGCCTCCTCGAGGGTGGCTGCTACTAGTTCTGTTCTTCGCAGGCATGCCTGGTTGAAGGATCAGAATTTAGCTGAGCATGTTAAGACAAGGATTTTGGATGCTCCTTTACAGTCTGATGTGTTGTTTGGATCGCCTGTGGAAGCAGTTTTAAAGAAAATGGAGGACAAAGCTAAGTCTATGCAAACTGTTAAAGATTTTTGCAGGTGCAGCCACCAAGTTTAGTAGAAATTGGCCTGCTAAGGGGTGGACATATCCTGCTTATGATTCCCAGTCTAGGGGTAGGTCTAGACGTGGTAGGGGCAGGGCTCAAGGTTCTTTAGGCCTAGAACAGGAGTTCACCTGCTCAGACTTCTGGTGAGGGCAGGGGTCAGTCCTTTCGTAAACAGACCCAATGACCTGTCTTTTCAGCTGCCAGTAGATTCTCGTCTGGCAGCTCCTTTGGGAGGAAGACTGTCTCTTTTCAAAGAAAATTGGGATTTAATTACTCAAGACAAATGGGTGTTGGATATCATTCACCACGGTTACAGATTTTATTTCCATACAATGCCCCTTTCAAAGGCATGCCAGACGTTCCTCCTCCACAAAGAAAGGAGGCTCACAAGCAAGTTTCTCAGTTACTCCAGATGGGGGCCATTCAGCCAGTCCCTGTATCAGAAAGGGGCCTAGGATTTTATTCTCGCCTGTTCCTAGTACCAAAGAAGGGGAACACGTGGAGACCAATTTTGGATTTATCTCTCCTCAACACTTTTCTGGACATTCCCAAGTTCAAGATGTTGACGTTACAACAGCTTTTACCTCTGCTGGGCAAAGATCACTGGATGGTAACTTTAGATCTCAAGGAAGCTTACCTTCATGTGCCTATAAGGTTAAGTTGCAGGAAGTATCTGCGGTTTCGAGCTGGAAATTCTCATTATCAGTTCTCTGCATTGCCCTTTGGCTTATCTACTGCCCAGAGTATTCACAAAGGTTCTGGCTCCAGTGATAGCTTACTTCAGGCTGCAAGGAATTCAAATCTATCCTTACTTGGACGACTGCCTGATTCTGGCTCAAGAAAAGGAAGACCTTCTACAGCATCTGGAATATGTTATAGCAGTGCTAAGATGCCTAGGGTATTCTGTGAACGAAATAAAGTCCAGTCTAGTACCCTCTCAAGACATGTGCTTTCTGGGTGTGAGACTGAATACAGCAGCCCAGATGGCCTTTTTAACCCCGGACAAACAAAAGAGTCTGTCACTTTACTTCCATCAACTATCTCATCAGTCCGTGCTGACTGCAAGGACAGTCCTTCAAGCATTAGGGTTCATGGCATCTTGTATTCTGGTGCTTCCCAATGCCAAACTGCATATGAGGAAGCTACAATGGTATCTCAAAATGTATGGACACAGCACTGCCAGGATTTGGACACTGTCATTCAAATAATACCTTGCCTTCAAAAAGAATTCTTGTGGTGGGCTCAGGAATGTCACCTAAACAAGGGACTCTCTGTGACCCGGCCAGAGGCAAGTCAGATTTTAACGACAGATGCCTCGGACATTGCTTGGGGAGCTCATCTAAATGGAAAGTGGATACAAGACAAGTGGCCTGCCAGACTACAGCATCTACATATCAACATGAAGGAGATGTTAGCAGTCCAGTTTGCATTAATGGCTTTCAAGGAGTTACTTCTTCCAGGGCAGGTGTTGATTCTAACAGACAACACAACTGTCATGTGGTACATCAACAAGCAAGGGGAACACATTCTTATCCTCTATGCAGGCAAGCAATGATTTTATGGGAGACTGCGCTAAGCTTGCAACTAACTCTTCAGGCAAGGTTTCTGCCAGGAGCACAGAACTCCTTAGCAGATGTGTTAAGCAGACAAATCATGGATCCCCACGAGTGGAAACTGGATCTTCATGTATTTCAGAAATTGACAGTGTCATGGGGAACTCCAGACATAGATCTGTTCGCTTCTCCACTAAACCACCAGCTGCCAAAGTATTGCACAAAGGGGTTTCATCACACAGCTTGGAAAGTGGATGCTCTGTCTTTCAGTTGGAAAAACCTTCATGTGTATGCCTTTCCACCTCTGCCTCTTCTTCCAAAGGTACTATTAAAGGTCAGACAAGACAGGCCAAGGATGATTTTGATAGCTCCAGATTGGCCTCGGCAACACTGGTACCCACTACTACGGAGTCTGGTAAAGAAGCCTCCATGGCCTTTACCTCTGATTCCTCATCTGTTATCTCAGAAGGACGGTCATCTGCTCAATGTCAAGCTTCACTCTCTTCATCTAACAGCCTGGCATATTCTGTGTTGAAACACAGCAGGTCTCAACTTCCTCAACAAGTTTTAAATGTGATTATGGAAGCTAGAAGACCTAGTACAAGGAGAGTGTACGCAGAAAAATGGAAGAGATTTTTATTTTGGAGTACAGCAAAGAATTTGGAGATTTCTGAGCCTAATTTGAGTGTGGCTCTTCAATATCTTACTGAGTTATTGGACAAAGGTTTGTCCTTCTCTTCCATTAAGATTCATGCTGCAGCAATTTCAGCTCACTATGATTGTGACCCACCTTTGTTTTCGCATCCTTTGTTCAAGCAGTTTCTTAGAGGGGCAAAGAATATAAGACCCCACGTAGAGCTCCTACTCCTGCTTGGGATCTCAATTTTGTGTTGGAAAAACTTACTCTACAACCTTTTGAGCCTGCAGCTACTGCTGAATTGAAATACTTGTCATGGAAGACTGCTTTTCTGTTGGCTATTACTTCTGCAAGAAGGGTGTCTGAGTTGCAGGCCCTTATGGCAGTAGAGCCCTTTTTGATTTTCCATAAGGATAGGGTATCATTACGTACTAATCCTTCCTTTATGCCTAAGGTGGTTTCTAGTGTGGCTTTAAACCAAACTATTCATTTGCCTACGTTTTATGCAGACCCTCGAAATAAAGGGAAAAAGATTTTGCACACTTTAGATGTACACAGGCAATTGCGTTATTATTTAAGCAGGACTAAGGATTTTAGGCAGTCTCAGCAGTTGTTTGTTTCTTTTGCTTTGAGTTCACAGGGCAAGCCTGTGTCAAAACAAACTATTTCTAGGTGGATTGGCTTTTGCATTGCATTTTGTTATTCCCATCATGGCAAGGAGATTCCAGCTGGGATTAGGCCTCATTCCACTAGGGCTACTGCCACTTCAACAGCATTTCTAAGGGGTGGCAACTAAGGATATTTTGGAAGCAGCTACTTGGAGTTCAGTGCATACTTTCTCTAAGCATTATCACCTTCCTATCTACTCTAAGTCTAGGGCTGGTTTTGCCACAGCTGTTTTGCAAGGCATGTTGTCAGCTCCTACTTCTTTATGATTTGCCAGCCTCCCTTACCTCTGCTTTGGGATTCTACCCAATAGTAAGGACTGCAGCAATGGAAACGAAGAACATAGTACAGTTTTGTACCTACCATAAATGTAGATGTTCGAGGATTCCATTGCTGCAGTCCAATTTACTCCCTCCTTCCCTCTGTGTTTAGGGGTGGTTGTGTAGGTGAGTTTACATGCTTATATTTTTGTATATATTCTTGTATATATTGTACATGTTTTTGGTGCAGGTATTTTGGGACTTGTCTTTTTAGGGTCTTCTGACATCTGGGGCAAGAAAAGACTGAGGATATGACGTCGGTCATGCGCATTAGTACCCTGACGTACTGACGTCAGTCTAATGCGACCTGACCGACGTCAGCCTTATACTCTGGTATTCGGGCCGACTGGACGCGGACTATACCCAATAGTAAGGACTGCAGCAATGGAATCCTCGAACATCTACATTTATGGTAGGTACAAAACTGTACTTTTTAGTCCATGGCTCTGACACTAGTTTGGCTGTGTCAGCCCTTCTTGGAAACCATTTGTGTCGGTAGTGGATTCAGTGACAGCTCCTAATTTGCAATCATCTGCAGATTCAGCCAGGGGCCATTGTCATTAGCCTTGACTTCAAAGAAGTAAATGCCAAAAAGCAGCTTTCCCCAGGACCAATCCCTGAGGGACTCCACTCATGACTGGTCTCTTTGTTGAGGTGGACTCCCAGAGTCCCATCTGTGAGCCAGCTGGCTGTCCACCAGGTGACAGAAGGGTTTGTACCTAACCTCTTGAGTTTGTCAATAATGCCATAGTGCGGTATTGTGTCAGATCCCTTGGCCAGGTGAAGGTAGGCAGTGTAAACCATTTTGCCCTCATTCATTGCATTGTTGACCTTCTCAAAGAAGTCTGCTAGGTTGAGTCTCCTTGACGAAACCAAATTCAGTTGGGTCCAGTGTCTGGACGTTTCCTATGTCATCATTGATCTTTTCCTTTGATGATTCTTTCCATGGCTTTGCATATGAGGCTGGTGAGACTTGTGGGTCTGTAGATAGCCCACCTTTGTGCAGAGGGATGACTTGCTGTTCTCCATTCATGAGGCACAAAGCCTGTTTGGAGGCTACAGTTAAATAATATTTCCAGAGGGCTTGGTAGGTCATGTTTCATGCTGTTTAGAAGTCATCCTGGAATATTGTCATGACTCACTGATGCAGTGTTCTTGGTCTTAGAGAGAGCATTGAGGACTCTTTCCCTAGTGATAGATGGTGGAGTTATATTTGATGGTATTTCTTGAGGGAAGGTTGAGGGGGGAGAGAGGGGTAAAGTTGAAGCAGAATTTTTCGGCCAGCAGGTTTGCTATATCTTCTGGCTTAGTATAGGTGGCTCCTTTAACAATGAGCTCTGCACACAATTGTGTATTGCCTTTGAGGTTGCAGACATAGCTAAAGAATATTTTGTGGTTGTCCTTTGGGCCTGGGAGGCCAAGTTTAACTCAAATTTGGCTTTAGTAGACTTTGTCTTGCGAGTTGTTTAGTTTGAGAGTGCTTTTATCCTGCTAGGTGCTGCAACTCCTAATTTTTGCCATGATTTTTTCTGTTATACAGTCTATTGATGATTTGATTTCACCAAGGTGGCTTGTTTTTTGTTAGTTTTGTACTTCTTCCTGATGGGTACAGCTGCCTCTGTAGCTATAAACATGGTTGTATAGGGTTTCTGTGAACAGTTCTGTGTAGGCAGCAGTGTTCTAGTTTATGGGGGGGGGGGGGGGGGTTGAAATTTTGCTTGGTTGTCACTTAAAAGTAGGAAGTTAACCTTAGACTAGTTCTTGAATATGCTAGAGTTAATTGGGGTTCTAGGTTTTATTTTTACTTCAAAAGGAGACAGTTTTGTGCTCTGACCTTACCAGAGATTACCTTATACTAGCACTCTCCCATATTAGTGAGGATCAAATTCAGTATATTTGCACCCCTGGTTGGTGTATTCACAGTCTGGTCTGGGGAGTTTGTTTACAAAATCCAGGAATTTCTGTGCCTCTAAGTTTGGTGTTTGTATATGATTCCCAGTTAATAGCAGAGTAATTAATGTTGCCCATGATATGGTATTTGTTTGGATGGGAGAATGTTTCCATTAAGTTTAAATATTTGATATGGGTTTCTAGGGTCATAGAGGGAGACCTATAGCTTGCAAGGTGATGGTACTGGATTTTGTGTATGGTGATTTGAATGTGGAGAAGCTCAGGTGCATTGTCCTATTTGACCAGCCTTGAGATATATTTTTGTGTAAATCGAGACACCTCCACCTTTAGTCCTTGTTTGTGTAGTAGCTGTTTTAAATGTGTGGAAGGCATTATAACCTTCCACTGTTGGTGTTCTCTCTGCCGTGTTTTTTTTTTTTTTTTTTTTTTTTTTTTGGTTTTGATGTGCTATGTCAGAAGTACTTTTAGTTCAGCATTGCCTGAAAGAGGCACTATGGGGGGAGGACAGTGTTTTAGCTAATATTTAAAAGCCTAAAGGGTTGGTGAGGTGCAGACCCTCCCTGACAAAGCAGTGTGGTCTGTTGACCATCTCCTTCCATGCTGACAAATATTGGACCCCCTTCAAATAACACCAGAAACTAAGCCAGTTATTAAAGTCGTTCATCTTTTGTTTGTATTATGGCATCACCCTTGGAGAAGGTAAAATGCTGCTCAGTGCTTTGGTCATACCAGCCTGAGATGCACCTTCCAAGAGCTCTATATCTCTCTCCATATAGTCTGGGGAGGTACATCTCAGGTAATTTACACTCGCATGGACTTTGACTGAGTCGTACAGGTACTTGTTGGTCCAGTGACCCGAGTGGCAGATCCTGGCCCCTGATAAGCAAGTTACTTTTACTTTCTCAGCCATTTGAAAGGGACATCAGTGTGCGCCTCATAATTGAGTCTCCGATGACCAAAATGTTGGATTGTGTGGTGCCTTGCCTTAGCGGCTTAGAAGTAAAAGCTCCATAAGATGTGACTGTGCATTGAGGTGAGAGTTTTGAAAGAGTGCATTTGGGGCTGCTGAGGGTATTTGTTATGTGCACTGTCTAGGATGTCTTTTTGCGTTTAGTAAGGTTACATTTAAGTGCCTCAGTATATGTGGGGTCTGTGTCTGCTTTGAATTGCATGATTGGTATAGCGTATATACTACTGATAATCTTATTGACATTAGGAGTGCTTTTATGTGAAAGCTTTGCCTCCAGTGTGTAAATACATCTCTCACATACCGTATCAGTTTGTTTGAGAATTAACTGGTTGTCAGTAAGCATGAGGCAATTTCTGCATTGCCTCAGGATGCCCATATCCACCAAGCTGGTAACAGAGGTGGTGGGAAAGTTCACATCCATGGCAACAGATTTTTTTTTTTATTTGATTAGACAGTTTGAGAGAAAATATAAAGCATTATGTCAGGAATATCCGGTTTGCAACTCTAGGTGTAGTGATTGTCACTGCAAACTAGTTGTGTGTGCAGCTAGATATTCATGAAATTTCAGTGGTGCTTTTACAGGAAAAATGTCAACTGAGGCTGTCTGCGTCTGTAATAGGGAACTGCCAAAATAAGTAGACCCTGATGATTTATGGATGAAGTATTTAAGCAGCTATTTTGCTGCTTCTCTTACCGGAAGCAAAACAGTAGGACCACTCCCAAGATGAGCCAAAAGCCACATGCTGTTTGGTGATCCACAGTCTTGTCCCAGATGCAAGGGTCTGTAGGTTTGTTGTAGCCTTTTCCAACCAGATGCCTTGAATAGCAACTCAGGAAGGTCAAACACAGACATTCACTGCCCAACCAGAAACAGGAATCAGTGCACTCTGGATCTTCTGTCACCAGGAGCAAGATATATGCACAAATTCCAAGCTGGCACTTATAAAGCAGGTATTAGCCTTTGTGGTGATCCATAGGTTCATTGGAGGTTACTAGACTAACATCCCTAGAGCCCTTATAAGCCTAGCTGCATTTATTCCGAGTTGTCCCAGTTGTCAGTGGTTAAGGTGATTGAAGTTCGCAGAGGTAAAGGTGTATGTTAGTTAATAACTTCCTCTGTGCAGGAGGGACATGGGCCCCACCCCACGAGTGAACTTGTGGTCATCCATCCATTGATCTAGGTTGTATTTGAAGAGGCTCAGGAAGGGGTTCTGTTTCATGTGAATTGAAAGCATGTTTCAGAGAAGTGGCAGTCCCTGGGAGATGCATCTATCTCTCCTGCATGACCTGTTCATGTCGGAGGCAAGGTTAAGATCCCTGGACCCAGGGACCCTCCTGCAGTTTGATTTATGAGTGTGTAGCATTTCCATCGGGCCGGGTCAGAGACTGCCCTGTAAGCCAGGCACAGGTCAGCCCTTAGCAGCCTGTAGTAAACAAAAAATACTGCTTTCAGTCTTTCTGCATAAGATTTGATGTGATGATGTCTTATCTTGCCTTCATTCTTAACTGGTTGGGTTTGCAACTGGTCCTCAGTTCCGACTTTGCCTTATACAAAAGTTCGAGTTCTTCTACTAGCTTGTGGCTGAAAAACCCTATCCCATCATGCTCTAGGAAAGCTCCCCAGATCTTGTTTGCCATAAAATCAGGTGCTCTTCCTACTGGCTCTGACTAAGTAGAGATTTTCTCTCTCTACCTTCTGTCAAAGTTGATAGTTTCTTCATATTATTTTATTATAGCTAATATTGCTGAGTGAATTGTGTGTACTTCCGTTCTCTTCTGAGTTACTGTTGCTTTTGGGCCGTTATTTTTCTCTCAAAGCCTTTTCCCCCCTATCCTGGCTTTAAAGCCTTTTTTTGTTAGAGGGCTTTCCTTCCCCTTTTTCTTATTCCTCCTTAACTTTAGCCAGATTCGTTTAATTTAGAGAACTGCCTTTGCCCATTTAAATTAGAGGGATTTTTCCTGAGTTTTTTTTTTGGCGTGTTCATTATTGTTCGTTTTTTTTTTTTTTTTTTTTTTAAGTAGTGCTAGTGTAAGTGTGTATCTCTGTGTGTGTGTATGTATGTGTGTGTGTATATATATATATATATATATATATATATATATATATATATATATATGTATATATA
>NC_056732.1:1442881427-1442889732 GCF_019279795.1 Protopterus annectens
CCTGTGGTAAGGCTGAGATTAAGCAGCTGCCTTATGTGCGGGTTTAATTCCTCATTTAGCTCGTGTAGCACACAGCCGGGGACACCATCCGGTCCCATTGATGCTGTGTTTTAGCTTTAGAGAGAGCAGCTTTCACCTGCGCATTTGAGATGTCTGGGAGGCTACACTCCGCTGGGATAGTTATCTCTCCTTTAGGGGGGGAGAGGGGGGTGAAGTTTGCACTGAACCTGTCTGCCAGTATGTTGGCAATGTCTGTGGGTTCAGTGATTTTTGTATCATTTTGGACTAATTCTGAGCATATCTGGGAGTTTCCACAAAGGTTCCTAACATAGCTGAAAAAGGCCTTATGATTGTCCTTTAAATCCATGGCAATTTTTCTCTCAAACTTGGCCTTAGTTGATTTTATGAGTGCTCATATTTTTTTACTAATAATGATCAGGGGTGACTTCCCTTTTATGGATTTTGTTCTATCATGTAATAGCTTTCTCCTCTTATTGTAAAGTTTGTTAATGGCTGGGGTCCACCAGACTGGACGTTTGCCCTTTGTGGAAAGAGTCTTGGTTTTATTTGGGATTGCCTGATCCATGCAGTCCTCGAGGTGTTCATAGAAGGCATTTGTAAGGGCTTCCGCAGCTTGGGTTGTGGTTTCCACTGGATCAGGGGCCTTGAAGGATACCACACCAGTCTTGAGGAGTGTGAAGTTTGCTTTAGAGAAGTTCCTAACTGTGGTCTTTTTGTTTGGGGTGGGGGCGGGATGTGGATTTCCAGTGCGATTAGTTTATGATCAGATCTCACCAATGAGGGATATACTTCTGGTGTGTACTGTCTTGGAGCAGTTCACCTGCAGGAGTCCTGTGCCATTTGTCAGTCCTTTAGCCACAGAGTTTTACTGGAAAGAAAGTATAAACTCATATTGAGAGGCTTGTTGAAGACCCCTTTTCCTGAAGCAGTTGAAGAAGGTCAGGGTACTTCAAAGTTGGCCAAATCCCCTTCTTCTAAGTCTGACAAGTCAGGGAAAAGGTCCTTCTTCAAGTGCTCAGTTGGAGCCATCAAAAAAGTTAGCAAAATTTCAGCTCTGGACCGGAAGGCTGTCGGGCCCGAGAAACCTGCTACCTCGGCTTCTTCTGTGTCGGTGCTGATGGAAATTCATTTGCGGAGCCGGTTCCTGGAATTGGAACCGGTATGTCCCACTTTGATATCACCTTTATTGCAGTCCTCTAGATCTCCTGCACCCTCCTTTCGATCCTCCAGGAGCCTCTCCGATGTGAATCTTGTGGTGCGGAGGCTGTTAAGGACACCGGCGCTCGCTAGACTGTTGTCGAATCCAACCCAGATGGCTTTGGAACCGACCAAACCCTACCCTTTGCCATCAGTTCCTCCGCCGATACGATCTCGGACCTTTGAACCAGAATGTCCGGAACTGATCGTAGTGGAACTGTCAGAGCCGAGACCTATCCCAGGATCTTTGGATGTTCATCGTGTTACCTTGCTGCAGTCATCACACTAAGGTTATCCTGTCGTCAGGCGGTCCCAAAGTCGGCCTGAATTCCAAAGTCTTGGTCCAGCGTCAGTTGCTGTCGCTTCTTCCTTGATGTCAGTGCACCAGGGGTATATAGGATGCATCCGATGTATTTTCTTCAGTCTTTCTTGCCGTGCAGTGCCCGAAGCAGAAGCAGTTCACAAGTGCCGGTCGGCCGACTCCTGAGATTTTCGAAGTCGAATTTCAGATCCGAAGTCTTCAGAAAAGTAAGTACCCCGTTGGGGAAACTTTTCTTGCATCAGACCAATGTCAGAAAAAGTTAACAATTGTATTTCTTGTGGGAAGCAAATATCTCATAAGGATTTTCATTCTTATTGTATACCTTGCCTAGGCCCAGACCACGACGTTACTGGTTGTCGCTTTTGTGCTAGGTTCAATAAGCGAACTATAAAACGACGCTTTGATTTCGCACGACACTACTAAGGTAGAAAATTTAATTACACTATGCCGTCAGAGCAACCGACTACCGACGTGCACCAAAAAAACGCAAAGTTAAGGACAGGCAGCCTAGATCCAAGCCAGACTCTGAGGCCTCGGCTGGGCCGGTCTCCGGTTCACCGGTTTTCAGTGAGGCGCCTACGCAGCCCCTGATTACTGCAGAATTGTAACCCCAGACCGCTTTGGATACTATGGCGGAGAGTTCTAGGCCGACGCAGCCATTTTCTTTAGGCCCTACCGACGACATTGCAGAAAGAGAAGCCGGTGCTGCAGAAACACCTTCGGTTTCTGAAGGTGTCTTCAGACTGACGACGCTCACCATAAAACCATATCCTAAGCTTAAGACTCCTCTTAAACCAAAAAAGACTGCACTTCAGTCTCCAGTTCAAGGCCCCATGCCTAAGAAACAGATGCTTAAAATGGCTGAAGATTTGATCTCTTTAATCAGGGGTTCCCAACCCCCACCTGACAAAAGGCCTAGACAAGAGGAAGATTATGCCTCCTTTGATCAAGTGTCTATTTCCTCAGGCTCCTCTGAGGAACAAGATTACTCCTTTCCCCCCTTATGAAGATACTGATGCTGAGGATTCCATTCCCTCAGATTCTCCCCCTGAAGACTATTCCTTTGGGGAAACTTTACATACCATGAGGGAACATTTCCACTGGGAAGGTCAGGACTACTCCGACTCAAAGAAAAGACTCAGAGAGTTTCTTTTACTCCCCCAGCACAGACCACTTGCTATCCCACCAGTTTTAGACATTGTTGATGATGTTTACTTAGAATCTAGTTTAAATCCAGATTCTCTGCCTCCTGCTCCAGCCAAACCAGATAGATATTATAGAGTGCCTGACTCCCACAAATTCCTTTACAAAAGCTCTGTTGCTGACCCAGAGACCATCTCCCAGGGTCCCAAAGGGGCTAAGGCTTCTATGGCAAAAAATCCAGTACCCTCTGAAAGGGACTCCAGAGCACTAGACAGGTGGGGGAAGAAGGTTTATACCTCAGCCACTCTAGCTATGAGAGCACTAAATTGTCAATTTCACATGCTTAAATACCAGCAATTTCTAATGTGTGAAACTAAACAAAAGATGAGCACACACCCTCAACAGTCTGAATTGAAGGAAATGCAGGATCTGTTGCATGCAGATGAACAGGTGGACAAACATACTTTACAATGTGGATTTGATTCCTTGGAAGCTTCCTGTAGAGCAGCTGTTACTGGGTCTGTTATACGTAGGCATGCTTGGTTAAAGGAACAAACTCTGCCTGATCATGTTAAAGCAAAGTTACTAGATACTCCCTTACAGGAGGATGTCCTATTTGGGGTTAAAGCAGAAGTCGTCTTAAAGAAAATGGAGGATAAGGCAAAATCTATGCTGACGGTCAAAGATTTCTTACAGGTTCAGCCCCTTCGCTTCAGCAGAAATTGGCCAACAAAAAATTGGTCCTTTCCAGCTACTGACAGACCACAGAGGGGTAAATACAGACGCGCAAGAGGCAGAGGACAAGCACAAACCCACTACAAACTTCGACAATGGGGCACTGCAACACAGAAGGGAGGAGAAGACCTACCCCAAACTACTAGAAGGCAAACACAATGACTTAAACCTCATATTGCCAAGCAAAACTCTCTTGGCAGCTCCCTTGGGAAGAAAATTAGCACTTTTTACAGACAACTGGCGCATCGTCACAAAGGACAAATGGGTCCTAGACATTATTTCACAAGGATACAGATTCCATTTCCACACCTTGCCAACGATAAGAGGAATGCCAAACCTGAGACAAAATCAATGGGCAGAGGCACAAAAACAAATTACAGCTCTCATGGACATGAAAGCCATTCAACTGGTACCTACACGGGTGCAAGGCCAAGGATTTTACTCAAGGCACTTTCTAGTCCCCAGAAAGGACAATACTTGGAGACCCATTATGGACCTTTCAGTTCTAAACACCTTCTTACAAGTACCCAAATTCAGGATGCTAACACTACAGCAGCTTCTTCCCATGTTGGGCAAGAAAGCATGGCTAGTAACGTTGGACCTCAAGGAGGCATACCTGCATGTCCCTATCAGACAAAATTGCAGAAGATACCTCCGTTTCATTGCAGGTTCAACCCATTACCAATTCTCTGCACTGCCCTTTGGCTTATCCACTGTGCCCAGGGTCTTCACAAAATGCCCGGCACCAGTAATTGCATACTGCAGACAGAGGAATTCAGATATACCCATACCTGGACGACTGCCTCATCCAAGCAGAAAGCAAGGACATCCTCTTACAACATCTGGCTTTTGTAAAACACCTTCTAAGTTGCCTAGGGTACACAGTAAACGAAAAGAAATCAAAACTAGTACCCTCGCAAAATATGACTTTCCTGGGTGCCAGCTTGAATACAATGGCCCAGATGGCTTATCTGATGCCAGACAAACAACTACAACTGACTCAATATCTCAAAACATCGGCAACAAAGACCCAACTCCCTGCAAGAAAAATTCTGCAGGCCTTGGGCTTCATGGCATCTTGCATACTACTAATACCATTTGCAAAGCTGCATATGAGGAAATTACAATGGTACCTAAAAAGCGTATGGACTCAACACAGCCACAGCTTGGACACAATGATATCTCTCATTCCCTGCCTTCAACAAGAGTTTCTATGGTGGTCACAGGCATGTCACCTCAACAAGGGTCAGCCTTTCACTTTGCCCCCAGCCAGGCAAACTATGACAACAGATGCATCGGACTTTGCCTGGGGGGCATACATGGCAGGACGGTGCGTTCAAGGCATATGGACTGCAGATCAAATGAATCTGCACATCAATCAAAAAGAAATGCTAGCTGTACAGAATGCCCTGACAGCCTTCAAGGACCTCTTACATCCAGGACAGCTTACAATAAGGATGGACAACACCACAGTAATGTGGTACATAAACAAGGGGGTACACACTCCTACCCTCTATGCAGGCAAGCAATGACCTTGTGGAACACAGCACTGGCTTACCAAGTTCAGCTACAAGCTCAATTCCTGCCAGGAAAAAAGAACACATTGGCAGACGACCTCAGCAGAAACATCATGGATCCCCACGAGTGGAAACTGGATCCACAAGTATTTGCAATGATAACTCAAAAATGGGGCCACCCAGACATAGATCTGTTTGCCAGCCCCCAAAACTATCAGCTAACAAAAGTTTGTACAAGGACATTTCACCATCAAGCTTGGAAAGTGGACGCACTCTCATTCAGTTGGAAAAACCTGACAGTATATGCCTTCCCTCCATTGCCCCTTCTCACAAAGGTGCTGCTGAAAGTCAGGATGGAGAGACCCAGAATGATACTCATAGCCCCAGACTGGCCACGCCAGCACTGGTACCCACTACTAAGGAATATGGCTCAGGGCCCACCTTGGATTTTACCACCACTTGCTCATTTGCTCACACAGCAAGACAGTCAGATTCTACACAGCCAGCTCAAAACCTTAAATTTGGCTGCATGGCAAATCACCTAAGCAACCAGCCAGCTCCTCTTCCTCAAGCTGTTATGGATGTTATTCTGGAAGCCAGGAGGCCCAGCAACAGGAAGGCCTACTCGGACAAATGGAAAAGGTTTTGCACCTGAAACCAAGCTAAAGGCCAAAATACCCTTCAGACACACATACCTCAGCTTCTACAGTATTTAACTGAGATGTTGCACAAAGGACTTTCTTTTTCATCTATTAAAATCCACGCCTCAGCTATTTCAGCCCACTACAACACGGATCCTCCCTTATTTTCACATCCGCTTCTAAGGCAGTTTCTCAGAGGGACCAAAAACATTAGGCCCCCCAGGAGAGCACCTACACCAACTTGGGACCTCAATTTTGTTCTGGAAAAACTTACACTACCTCCTTTTGAACCAGCTTTCTCAGCTGACTTAAAGTTTATATCCTGGAAGACTGCCCTACAGCTAGCAATAACTTCAGCCAGAAGAGTCTCAGAGCTTTAGGCACTAATGGCAGTAGAGCCTTTCCTCATTTTCCGTCAAGACAGAGTTTGTCTACGAACTAACCCCTCCTTTATGCCTAAGGTGGTATCCAGTGTGGCTCTAAATCAAACCATCCATTTACCCACCTTCTTTCCAAATCCACAGAACAAAGGAGAAAGACTCCTGCACTCCTTGGACATTCACAGGCAACTACATTACTACTTGGATAAAACTAAGGTTTTCAGAAAAATCTGACCAGCTCTTTGTATCCTATGCTGCAGCTTCACAAGGGAAGGCTATATCAAAACAGACCATTTCCAAATGGATAGGACATTGCATTTGTTTTTGCTACACCCATCATGGAAAACCAGTTCCTGCTACCATAAGGCCCCACTCTACCAGGGCAGCAGCTACATCTACAGCCTTCCTCAGAGGGGTGCCAACCAAAGATATTTTGGAAGCTGCAACTTGGAGTTCAGTACACACCTTCACCAAACACTACCACTTACCACTTTACTCTAAGACTAGAGCTGGCTTCGCCACTGCAGTTCTGCAGGGCCTTCTAGCCTCCTCGAACCCTGTTTGATTCCACCTCCCATCCTTAGCTTTGGGATTCTACCCAAGTGTGATGACTGCAGCAGGGTAACACGATGAACATAGTACAGTTTTGTACCTACCATAAATGTAGATGTTCGAGTGTATACTCTGCTGCAGTCCAGGTTACCCTCCCTCCATCCCCTCTGACCTAACTAACTAAAACTTTTCAATGCCTTAAAATCTGATACTACCTTTGTGGTGTATTTGCTTATAGCTGGAGGGATGTTTTGTTTGTGCTAAACTTTTAAGATTGGTACTATTTACTGACCACCTTTTGGGGGGCACCTGACATCTGGGGCAAGAAAAACTGAAGAAAATGGCGTCTGATGCATCCTATATACCCCTTGCGCACTGACGTCAGGGAAGAAGCGACAGCAACCGACGCCGGACCAAGACTTTGGAATTCAGGCCGACTGCGAGACCGCCTGATGACAGGATACCCTTAGTGTGATGACTGCAGCAGGGTATACACTCGAACATCTACATTTATGGTAGGTACAAAACTGTACTATCTGACTACTGCTCTGACGATGTCTGTTCTGTCTGAACTTGGAGTCTAGGAGCCAGTGCTCTCCGGTTGAGTCCGGGGTGGAGAGTTTGATCGGACAGTTGTCTGATCCGAACTTCTGTCGGGACTCTGATGTGGTGATCTCTGCTCCTATATCTGTCTCGGAGCCAGCCCCCTTGGTTCTGGGGATGCCCTCTGGTTCTTCAGAACTGAGAGTTTCCCTGGATTAGGGGCAGGGAAAGCGTTCTAGGTGATGGGAGTGCTGTCTCCACAGACAGGTCCACTCTTGGG
The DNA here is from genome assembly GCF_019279795.1 of Protopterus annectens. NCBI lineage: Eukaryota > Metazoa > Chordata > Ceratodontiformes > Protopteridae > Protopterus > Protopterus annectens. The sequence continues at coordinate 1,442,888,759 of NC_056732.1, forward strand.
TCTGGGGATTCTTCCCCTAAAGGCACCAGTGTCTGTCTTGGCACCACTGCATCCACAAAGACATGGAGACCCCAGGCCTCAGGATGCCCCATTGGGTGAAAACACATCTCTTCCGAAACCACTCCAGAATATCCTTCTGAAGAGGTCCCTCAGAACAGACTATGCAAGAGGGAAGCATTTAGACTCCCCAGAGGAGTCAATCACATCAGATACAGACCTTGATGAGTCGGAATGGTCCCCATGGTCGCCCTCTGAGGATATCTCCTTCACGGACATCCTGGAAATACTTAAACAGAGAGGTAGCTGGAAGCCCATCAACCCTTCTGAGGAGGAGTCTGTATACCTGAAGGCATTTTGGTCTCGCCTTTCTGCCACTTGGGTGTCTCCGCCTTTCTGATGTACCTAGTTTGTCGAAAAGCATGGGAGTCTCCAGACTCAGTGGAACCTATTCTCGGAGGCCAAACAAATTCATCACATCCCCTACAGACAAAAATTTTCTAACAAAAGGAGTCCCGGTAGATGCTGTGGTGGTGGCGGCCACCAAAAAGGAGCTTCCAGCGATGTCTTCCATCCATCTGCTTAACGAGGAGTCTCATATGATGGACAGATATGGAAAGCGCACCTTTTCTTCAGTTACTTTTGCACTTAGATCGCTGAATTATCTCACCCACTTTGCCAGACTTCAGAGAGTTCTTTTTTTTTAATTTCTCCAAGTCTTTTGGGTTTCTAATACCATGAAGGGAATGGACCCCATTCCTAAGTTAAAGTATGATTTAAGTTCATGAAATTAGTATTGTTTCAGTCTTTTTCAGCCAAAAGTGCTCTTTGGAGTACCCGCAATGTGCCCAATTATGACTCATGCAATTTGTATGGAATTACATGGATTGGTAACATACCTAAATACGATTGTAGATTCTTTTTTATAAGACCCATTGCTTCTACTCTACTGTTCTCACTGTGGATTCTTCAGCTCT